>NC_092716.1:208095709-208219951 GCF_047496885.1 Scyliorhinus torazame
TAACTATCATTTGAAAGCCTACTTGTGACAAATAAAGCGCGATTTGTCATTTCATTACAGCTACCTGCCATGGGTCTTATGTTCACTCAGATTTCAAGGCCTCCGTTAAAGAGGGTCGTCAACTTGCGCATCATGGTGGAGGAAGAACAAAAGTCCTATGGCAAGTAGTGCACCCTCCCATTGCCTGGTGTGTTGAAGGTCACCATGGCGCAGCATTTCTATGCCCCAGGATCATTCCAGGGAGACATCTGTGGCGTCTCTTAATCTGCCTGCCATTGCAATGATCAGCAACACTAACTTTAAAAGGGCCAACCAACACATTCACCTTTGTACAAACCTGGAAAGCCATAGCATTCTGAATCATTGCCGAATTCCCCAGAGGGCGTTATCCACCACATGAAGTGAGGGTGTTATCCTCCACAAGCAGGTGTCCCCATCATGACTTTTAAAGTCCAAACAGCGACCTCATTAATAGAAATTTTTCGTCCTCACTGTCAACAGGGGTGTGTACCATGGGATTGGAGAGTGGCGAATGTCGTGCCCCTGTTCAAAAAAGGAACTAGGGATAACCCTGGGAATTACAGGCCAGTTAGTCTTACTTCGGTGGTATGCAAAGTAATGGAAAGGGTACTGAAGGATAGGATTTCTGAGCATCTGGAAAGACACTGCTTGATTAGGGATAGTCAGCACGGATTTGTGAGGGGCAGGTCTTGCCTTACAAATCTTATTGAATTCTTTTAGGAGGTGACCAAGCATGTGGATGAAGGTAAAGCAGGTGGATGTAGTGTACATGGATTTTAGTAAGGGCATTTGATAAAGTTCCCCATGGTAGGCTTATGCAGAAAGTAAGGAGGCATGGGATAGTGGGAAATTTGGCCAGTTGGATAACGAACTGGCTCACCGATAGAAGTCAGAGAGTGGTGGTGGATGGCAAATATTCAGCCTGGATCCCAGTTACCAGTGGCGTAACCGCAGGGATCAGTTCTGGGTCCTCTGCGGTTTGTGATTTTCATTAATGACTTGGATGAGGGAGTTGAAGGGTGGTGGAGTTTGTGATAGTAAGGAGGGCTGTTGTCAGGCTGCAAAGAGACATAGATAGATGCAGAGCTGGGCTGAGAAGTGGCAGATGGAGTTTAACCCTGAAAAGTGTGAGGATTGTCCATTTTGGAAGGACAAATATGAATGCGGAATACAGGTGTTAACGGTAGAGTTCTTGGCAATGTTGGAGTAGCAGAGAGATCTTGGGGTCTATGTTCATACATCTTTGAAAGTTTGCCACTCAAGTGGATAGAGCTGTGAAGAAGGCCTATGGTTGTGCTCGCTTTCATTAACAGAGGGATTGAATTTAAGAGCCGTGAGGTGAAGATGCAGCTGTACAAAACTTTGGTAAGGCCACATTTGGAGTACTGTGTACAGTTCTGGTCGCCTCATTTTAGGAAGGATGTGGAAGCTTTGGAAAAGGGGCAAAGAAGATTTACCAGGATGTTGCCTGGAATGGAGTGTAGGTCTTACGAGGAAAGGTTGAGGGTGCTAGGCCTTTTCTCGTTGGAACGGAGAAGGATGAGGGGCGACTTGATAGAGGTTTATAAGATGATCAGGGGACTAGATAGAGTAGACAGTCAGAGACTTTTTCCCCGGGTGGAACTAACCATTACAAGGGGACATAAATTTAAGGTGAAAGGTGGAAGATATAGGAGGGATATCAGAGGTAGGTTCTTTACCCAGAGAGTAGTGGGGGCATGGAATGCACTGCCTGTGGAAGTAGTTGAGTCGGAAACATTAGGGACCTTCAAGCAGCTATTGGATAGGTACATGGATTACGGTAAAATGATATAGTGTGGATTTATTTGTTCTTAAGGGCAGCACGGTAGCATTGTGGATAGCACAATTGCTTCACAGCTCCAGGGTCCCAGGTTCGATTCCGGCTTGGGTCGCTGTCTGTGCGGAGTCTGCACGTCCTCCCCGTGTCTGCGTGGGTTTCCTCCGGGTGCTCCGGTTTCCTCCCACAGTCCAAAGATGTGCGGGTTAGGTGAATTGGCCAATGATAAATTGCCCTTAATGTCCAAATTGCCCTTGGTGTTGGGTGAAGGTGTTGAGTTTGGGTAGGGTGCTCTTTCCAAGAGCCGGTGCAGACTCAAAGGGCCGAATGGCCTTCTTCTGCACTGTAAATTCAATGATAATCTATGATTAATCTAGGACAATGGTTCGGCACAACATCGTGGGCCGAAGGGCCTGTTCTGTGCTGTATTTTCTATGTTCTATGTTCTATAAATAGTTCACTGGCTCAATGTACAACTAGTCTGTGACTACTACTGGTGTGCATAAGGTTTTCAGGAAGCAGCTGTCACATCCGCAGGCGAAGAGAGTCCCAAAGGACAGAGTTTAACAGACACTCTGCACTTCTTTAAAGAGGTCACTGGGTAATAAGGGTTACCCACTGAAGACATAGCTGCTGATGTTCGCATGGAACACTTGCACTGATGTAGAGAGATACAGTGGCTTCCACCGCACAACTTGAATGAGCATTGAACAAACATTGGAGCTTCTGAAGATGTGGTTTAGATGCATAGCTAGGTCTGGTGGAGCTGTTCACAATGTTCCAGCAAGAGTCTCACACATCACTGTTGTGTGTTATGCTCTGCATCACAGAGGGACGAAGCAATTGAAAAATGAGGGTCATGGTCGTGATCCAGGCAAGCGGGCAGGAGAGGCGATTGGGGAAGGTGCCGTTTAGAGTGGTAGGGGGGAGCTTTCGGTATCTAGGCATCCAGGAGGCACGGGAATGGGAACGACCACACAAGTTAAATCTGGCCCATCGAGTAGACCAAATGAAGGAAGACTTCCGAAGGTGGGACGCGAGCTTCCGTTATCACTGGCTGGGAGGGTGCAGACAGTGAAAATGGCGTCCTCCCGAGATTCCTGTTTGTGTTTCAGTGTCTCCCCATCGTTATTCCACGGTCCTTCTTTAAATGGGTCAACAAGGTGATCACTGGCTTTGTATGGGCGGGTAAGACCCGCGAGTAAAAAAGGGGATGCTGGAGCGGAGCCGGGGGGAGGGCGGGGCTGGTGCTGCCGAACTTTAGTAATTATTATTGGGCGGCGAATATAGCCATGATTAGGAAGTGGGTGGGAACGCCCCGTGGTGGTAGCGGCCCTCAGAGTTTGGGGGCAATGGAGCAGACATGTGAGAGCATCAGCTCTGGTCTCCAATCTGTAATAATCACCGGTTACCCCGGGGAGGCTTGATGGAGGGTTCTGGAGATGGCAGAGAGCAGGGGTCGAGAGGATGGGAGATATGTTTTCGAGGGGAGCTTTTCCAGCCTGATGGATTTGGAGGAGAAATCGGAATTTGACGGGAGGGAATGAGTTTAGGTACCGACAGGCACGGGACTTCCTACACAGGCAGGTGTCAACCTTCTCGCTCCTACCACCAAGGGGGGATACAGGATAGGGTAGTTTCCAAAACGTGGATGGGAGAGGGGAGGGTTTTGGACATTTATAAAGAATCATGGGGCAGGGAAACACAGATTGAAGAGCTGAAAAGCAAATGGGAAGAGGAGTTAGGAGGAGAGATAGAGGATGGTCTCTGGCGGAGCACTGAGTAGAGTCAATGCATCCACAACATGTGCCAGGCTCAGCCTGATACAATTTAAGGTCGTTCACCGGCACACATGACAGTGGCCCGGATGAGCAGGTTCTTTGGGGTAGAAGATAGGTGCAGGTGCGCAAGGTGTGCGGGAGGACCCAGTGAACCATGTCCATATATTCTGGGCATGCCCGAAGTTTAGGGATTCTGGCAGGGGTTTGCAGATGTCATGTCCGAGTGTTTAAAAACAAGGGTGGCACCGAGTCCAGAGGTAGCGGATTTTCGGACAGTGTCAGAAGACCCGGGAATCCAGGAGGAGAAAGAGGCAGACGTTCTGGCCTTTGCTTCCCTGGCAGCCCGGAGACGGATATTAATTAGCTTGGAGGGACTCAAATGATGATGGAGATCTGGCAAACTGACATGGTTAGCTTTCTCTGTTTGGAGAAAAACAAGTCCGCCCTGAGAGGGAGGGTCAATGTTCGGGTTCATCCGGAGGTGGCAGCCGTTCGTTGACTTCTTTGGGGAAAATTAACCGTCAGGAGAAGGAGCGAGGGCGGGGGCGGTGGGGCTGGGGTTTAGTTTAGCTTATAGTAGCGTGTTAGAAATGTGGGGACCTGTGAGGAAGGAAGACGGCTTTTGCACATATGTTTATATTTGTATGTACATTGTTTCTTCGGTTGTTGTTATAAAACCATAAATACACTCAATAAAATTGTAGTGATCTCTATGTGTGCATGTACACAAGGGGGTTAATGTGTCATCAGTAGCACCCACATGATCACTAGAGGGCCAGACCAACAGGGGTATAAAAGGCAGCCACATTGGGGCTCTCCCTCTCTCTTGGGTGCACTGTGATCATAGCAACAGCAGACTAGTTTAGATGGCCAGTGAAGTTACGTATAGTTACCACAGTTAGATCTTGTTAACCTTATCACTAGTATCAAAGTTAAAGTAGAGAACTCGTGTAAATATTGTTGTAGTTGCTCAATAAACCTTTTGTTACTACGGGACGAGTTCGAATCTTCCTCATCGAGATTCAGAATACCTCATCACTAACCAAGAATTGAGTAGCACATTTACCTATTACACAGGTAACAAAACAAAAATGTTTATAAAAAAAAAAAGAAAAATGAGGGTCTCGGTACAGTAGTGAGAAATAATGAGGGGAGGAAATCACTGGTAGGAGTAGTCAATATGCCCCCAAACAGTAGAAAACAAAGTATAAAACAAGAAATAATGGAAGTGTAAGAAAGATACTGCAATCTTCATCCAGACACACGGAACAGCCATGGGGACCAAATTCGCACCCCAATACGCCAACATCTTCATGCACAAGTTTGAACAAGACCTACTCACCGCACAGGACCTTCAACCGACGTTATACACCAGATACATCGAAGACATTTTTTTCCTTTGGACCCACGGCGAAGAATCACTGAAACGACTACACGATGACATCAATAAGTTCCATCCAACCATCAGACTCACCATGGCCTACTCTCCAAAATCAGTTGCATTCTTGGACACACTCGTCTCCATCAAGGACGGTCACCTCAGCACTTCGCTTTACCGCAAACCCACGAATAACCTCACGATGCTCCACTTCTCCAGCTTCCACCCTAAACACATTAAAGAAGCCATCCCCTATGGACAAGCTCTCCGTATACACAGGATCTGCTCAGACGAGGAGCGTAACAGACATCCACAGACGTTGAAAGATGCCCTTGTACGAACGGGATATGGCGCTCAACTCATCGATCGACAGTTCCAACGCGCCACAGCAAAAATCGCACCGACCTCCTCAGAAGACAAACGTGGGACACAACCGACAGAATACGCTTCGTCGTCCAGTACTTTCCCGGAGCGGAGAAACTACGACATCTTCTTCACAGCCTTCAACACGTCATCGATGAAGATGAACATCTTGCCAAGGTCATCCCTGTGGTGTTGGGTGTTCTAACACACAGAAGAGCCAACACAGTTGCATATGGTACAACACTTGTTTATTTAAACTTGCTATTTACAACTTGGTCTTTGCACTCTGCACGTGGGGGGCTCCCTGCTTGTGGTGTTTCAACAGCTCTTTCATGCTTCCTTCTCCCCAGACCTACTGACCTCCAGGTGTCGTGCTCGTGCTTTTTATGTGGTTGGTGTTCTTGTCTGTGATTGGTTGTGGTGTTGTGTACTCTGATTTGCCTGTTAGTGTGTCCATCATGATGTGTGTGTTTGAATATCATGACATCCCCCCTTTTTACAAAGATATGTGCCTACGTGGTAATAAATATGATCGTGACGTGAGTGCATCTAAGAGTGTGTGTGTGTCGTGTGCAGCATGTGTCTATGACGGAACTATGTACATGGGGCGATGTCGAGTGCGTCACATGAATCCAGTTGTACCATAACATAACAGAAATGCGAACGAGAGAAGAAGAAAAAAAATTTTGAACAGTTGTCCAGTCAGACGACATCTGGAACGATAAACAACAACAGGTTATCATGTAAAATTGTCCAACTTATTAAACATATGAACTGTATTATAAGTCCATTCTAATGGGTTTGCGACGAATTCGGGTTGACCGCCTTAAGGGTGGATCAAGAACCACCGGCTGCTGTGCAGGCATGGCCATGGGTGGCGATGGAAAGGGCGTGATGTGCGGCAGCTCCACAAAGTCATCCTCGGAAGCCTGTTGAGGATCTGGCGTGTTGTGTGGCTGTGAACGTGGAAGTCGGCGAAGGGCGCGCCGATTGCGGCGACGCACGGAACCATCCGGCATGCGAACCAGGAACGAGCGGGGAGCCACTTGTCGGAGGACTTCGGCCGGTGCTGACCAGCCACCATACGGTTGATGGACGCGTACTTTGTCTCCGGAGGACAGGGGGGGCAGGTCCGTCGCTCGTGTGTCGTACCGACCTTTCTGGCGATCACGCTGCAGTTGCATGTCCCGAAGAACCGCCTCATGGTCTGTTGTCGGTGCCAGGACGGAAGGTACCGTCGTCCTGAGGGAGCGACCCATTAGTAGCTGCGCTGGCGAGAGGCCCGTGGATAACGGGGCCGATCGATAGGCCAGCAAGGCAAGGTTAAAGTCCGATCCGGCATCAGCCGCCTTGCACAGGAGCCGCTTTGCGATGTGGACACCCTTTTCAGCCTTCCCGTTCGATTGTGGATGCAGAGGGCTGGATGTCACATGAGTGAAACCATATGCTGCGGCAAAGGACGACCATTCACGGCTGGCAAAACAAGGTCCATTGTCTGACATGACAGTCCTTGGAATGCCATGGCGAGCAAACGTTTCCTTGCAGGCCCCAATGACTGCGGACGACGTCAGATCATGGAGAGGCATGACTTCCGGGTAGTTTGAGAAGTAGTCTATAATAACAATGTAATCTCTGCCGAGCGCGTGAAATAGGTCAACACCCACCTTCGCCCAGGGGGACGTCACCATCTCGTGTGGTAGAAGTGTTTCCGGAGGTTGCGCCGGCTGAAACCTCTGACAGGTTGTGCAGTTGAGCACCATGTTGGCTATGTCTTCATTAATACCCGGCCAATATACCGCCGCCCGGGCCCTTCGTCTGCATTTTTCGACACCCAAGTGGCCTTCGTGTAGTTGACGAAGAATCATCTGGCGCACACTGTGTGGAATGACGATCCTATGCGATTTCATAAGGACCCCGTCTATATTGGTGAGATCATCTCGCACATTGTAAAACTGGGGGCACTGCCCTTTTAGCCACCCTTCCGTCATGTGGCGCATCACTCGCTGCAGCAGAGGGTCAGTCGCCGTCTCTGCGCGTATGTGGGCCAGACAAGGATCATCAGCTGGCATATTTGCTGCTGTCAGAGTCACGTGTGCCTCAATTTGACGCACGAACCCCTCCGCATCTGGTGGTGTGCTCACTGCTCGGGAAAGAGTGTCCGCCACTATGAGTTCCTTCCCCGGAGTGTAGATCAGTTCAAAATCGTACCTCCTGAGTTTGAGTAAGATGCGCTGGAGGCGAGGAGTCATGTCGTTCAGGTCTTTGTTAATGATGTTGACCAGGGGGCGGTGGTCAGTTTCGACCGTGAATCGTGGCAGGCCATACACATAGTCGTGGAACTTGTCCAGTCCAGTTAACAAGCCCAGGCATTCTTTTTCGATTTGCGCGTAGCGCTGTTCGGTAGGGGTCATGGCTCGTGAGGCATACGCAACCGGGGCCCATGATGACGTGCTGTCTTTTTGCAGGAGTACCGCTCCAATACCAGATTGGCTGGCGTCTGTTGAGATCTTTGTAGGGCGAGTCGCGTCAAAGAAGGCCAGCACTGGTGCCGTGACCAGTTTGTGCTTGAGCTCCTCCCATTCCTGCTGATGCGACTGGTGCCAGTTGAATTCCGTCGATTTTTTTACGAGATGGCGCATGTTTGTTGTATGAGAAGCCAGGTTGGGAATGAACTTCCCAAGGAAGTTGACCATGCCCAGGAATCTTAAGACAGCCTTCTTGTCAGCCGGTCGTGGCATGGCTGTGATGGCGCTAACCTTGTCTGCATCGGGACGGACCCCGGACCTTGAGATGTGGTCCCCGAGGAATTTCAGCTCCGTCTGGCCGAAAGCACACTTCGCACGGTTGAGACGCAGGCCATTTTGCCGTATGCGGGTGAAGACACGTCGAAGACGATGCATGTGTTCCTGCGGAGTGGTGGACCAAATGATGATATCGTCCACATATACACGTACCCCTTCGATGCCTTCCATCATCTGCTCCATAATGCGGTGGAATACTTCAGATGCCGAAATGATGCCGAATGGCATCCGGTTGTAGCAGAATCTGCCAAAAGGGGTGTTGAATGTGCATAGTCTTCGGCTGGCCGGGTCCAGTTGGATCTGCCAGAATCCTTTGGACGCATCCAATTTAGTGAATATGTTGGCTCGCGCCATCTCGCTGGTGAGGTCTTCTCGTTTTGGGATGGGATAGTGTTCCCGCATGATGTTGTTGTTCAGATCTTTTGGATCTATACATATACGGAGCTCGCCAGAGGGCTTCTTTACACAGACCATGGAGCTGACCCATGGCGTGGGCTCCGTGACCTTGGATAGGACCCCTTGGTCCTGAAGAATCTGCAGTTGTGCCTTGAGGCGGTCTTTGAGAGGCGCAGGAACCCTGCGAGGTGCGTGAACGACAGGGATGGCGTCCGGTCTGAGTCGAATCTTGTACGTGTGTGGCAATGTCCCCATGCCTTCAAAAACCTCCTGGTTGTGAGCGAGGAGGGAATGGAGATTCGCGTGGAACTCAGCATCCGGGAAGTCGGATATCTCATCTGGAGAGAGAGACATGATGCGCTGTACCAGGTGAAGGACCTTACACGCTTGTGCGCCCAGTAACGAGTCCTTTGATGAGCCCACAACTTCGAAGGGGAGTGTGGCCGTGTACCTCTTGTGAGTCACCTGTAGCTGGCAAGATCCTACGGACGGGATAACGTTCCCGTTATAGTCAACCATCTTAAGCCGGGATGGTGTGATGAGTGGTTTGACCTTCATGGCCTGGACTGCAGAGTAAGCAATCAGGTTGGCGGATGCGCCGGTGTCCAGACGGAAGGCGACGCGCGATCGGTTGACCGTCAGGGTGGCACACCACTCATCGTCTGGATTGATGGCATTGACCTTATTGACATCAATGACGGCAACTCTGAAGTCATCCTGGTCATCTGCATCACTTAACTGGAAGTCTTGATGCGTGGGCTGGACGGTCCTGACTCGTGTGCGAGGTTGTCGAGGATGCGCCGGATCCATGGGTTGAGCCGCACGACAGCGGGCTGCGTAGTGGCCTATCATGGCACATCTGTTGCACTGTTGGTATTTTGCAGGACATTGCCCTTTTAAGTGTAGACCTCCACACTTGCTGCACGTCATGACGTCACGGCGTTCGTTGCGCCACTGCGCATGCGCAGTGCGATCTTGCGGTGGGCGCGCCTGCGCAGTGCGTCCCTCGTTGTGGCCGTTATTCTTGGCGCGCACCTGCGCGGGAGACCGCGAAAAGCGCGGGAAGCGGCCGCTGTCGTCCGGGCCGTGGGGCGGGAAGAAATCGACGGCCTGGATGCGTTCAATGTCGTGGGCGGCCTGGCTTGCCGATTCGACGGCTGGGGACCCCCTCCGTGCCAACTCGGACGCCTGGAATCGGGCAAAACGGCAGGTCGCATTTTCATGGAGGACACAGGCTTCCACAGCAGACGCTAAGGTGAGGCTCTTTATTTTAAGAAGCTGCTGGCGTAGGCCACTGGAGGCAACGCCAAAAACAATCTGGTCCCTGATCATGGACTCTGTGGTGGTGCCGTAACCGCAGGACTGCGCTAGAATCCGGAGGTGCGTCAAAAAGGGTTGAAAAAGCTCCTCCTTACCTTGCAGGCGTTGCTGAAAGATGTATCTTTCGAAAGTTTCGTTTACTTCAGTTTGAAAGTGCTGGTCCATTTTGAGGATGACCGTGTCATATTTGGCCTGGTTTTCGCCTTCCTCGAACACCAGTGAATTAAAGACATCATTTGGGTGGGGGCCTGCGTAGAAGAGGAGCATTGCAATCTTCGAATCATCCGAGACATTCTGTTTTTCGGTGGCACGGATGTACAGGTCAAATCGCTGCCTGTAGAGCTTCCAGTTGGTGCCTAGGTTCCCCGTGACTTGCATCGGCTGCGGTTTGCCGGTGTGGTCCATGTCCAGAATGGCAGGTTGGTAGGCAGGTATCGATCCACTCCTGTACCATGTGGTGTTGGGTGTTCTAACACACAGAAGAGCCAACACAGTTGCATATGGTACAACACTTGTTTATTTAAACTTGCTATTTACAACTTGGTCTTTGCACTCTGCACGTGGGGGGCTCCCTGCTTGTGGTGTTTCAACAGCTCTTTCATGCTTCCTTCTCCCCAGACCTACTGACCTCCAGGTGTCGTGCTCGTGCTTTTTATGTGGTTGGTGTTCTTGTCTGTGATTGGTTGTGGTGTTGTGTACTCTGATTTGCCTGTTAGTGTGTCCATCATGATGTGTGTGTTTGAATATCATGACAATCCCCACACCCCCACTACTTGCCTTCAAACAACCGCGCAACCTCAAACAAACCATTGTTTGCAGCAAAATACCCAGCCTTCAGAACAGTGACCACGACACCACACAACCCTGCCATGGCAATCTATGCAAGACGTGCCAGATCATCGACATGGATACCACCATTACATGTGAGAACACCACCCACCAGGTACGCGGTACATACTCGTGCGCCTCAGCCAACGTTGTCTACCTCATACGCTGCAGGAAAGGATGTCCTGAAGCGTGGTACATTGGCGAGACCATGCAGACGCTGCGACAATGAATGAACGGACATCGCACGACAATCACCAGGCAGGAATTTCCGTTCCAGTCGTGGAACACTTCAGCAGTCAAGGGCATTCAGCCTCTGATCTCCGGGTAAGGGTTCTCCAAGGCGGCCTTCAGGATGCGCGACAACGCAGAATCGCCGAGCAGAAATTTATAGCCAAGTTCCGCACACGAGTGCGGCCTCAACCGGGACCTGGGATTCATGTCGCATTACATTCCTCCCCCACCATCTGGCCTGCGAAATCCTACCAACTGTCCTGGCTTGACACTATTCACACCTCTATAACCTGGGGTTACCCCATCTCTGGATCTGTAAAGATTTAATCACCTGCTAATGCTCGTATTCCAAGCATTGTCTGGCATCTTTGAATCTGTCTATATATATGTTTCTGGAACATACCTCTTCACTCACCTGAGGAAGGAGCAGCGCTCCGAAAGCTAGTGACATCGAAACAAACCTGTTGCACTTTAACCTGGTGTTGTGAGACCTCTTACTGTGCTCACCCCAGTCCAACGCCGGCATCTCCACATCATGGCAATAATCATGGACCATTTTAATTTTCATACAATTACATATATTACATTGGCAAAGGTGGTCTTGAGGACAATTACACAAGAGTAATACAAGAATGTTTTCAGGACAGTTTCTTAGAAGAGCATGTTATGGAACTGACCATGGAACTGGCCACTACAGATCTGGTAATGTGCAATGAGTCCGGAATACTGATCTTATAGTAAAGAATTCTGCAGGCAAGAGTGATCATTACATGTGAGAATATTGGTAACATGTTCAGTTTGAGGCTGAGAAACTCAGTCAGTTCTGAATCTAGTGCCTTAAATGTGATTAAGGAAATTACAAAAGGTATGAAAACACAGTTGGCTAAAGTCAACTGAGGAAATAGAGTAAAAGGTAAAATGGTACATGACAACAGACATTTAAGTCGATAGTTCACAATTTTCCACTGATATATTCCACTGAAAGATTCTACAAGAAGGATGAACCATCCACGGCTATTGAAGGAAGTTAAGAATTGCATCTAATTGAAAGAAAATGCAAAGAATGTAGCAGAGATTAGAGGTGGGCCAGAAGATTGGGAAAAGTTGAGAAATCAGCAAAGGATGGCTAAAAAATAAAGAGGGAGAAGTTCGGAGCAAGAAATATAAAAACAGACAGTAAGAGTTTCAAGTATATAAAAGGAAAAGCATAACTAAAAGAAACTTCAGCTTCTGAAAATGCGACCTTCCCGCAAGGTTCTCAATCATACAGTCTTCTGAGCTCTTGTAGCCATCTGAGATGGCCACCTGCAAAGAATGATGGGAATTATGGCCAGGTTTGGGACACAGACAAGCTGCAGCTTGTATCTTTGCAAATGGCAGCCCAGAAGTATGCAGGAATTTACACCTGCAAATGGACTATTCAAGACGATTAAAATAACCATGGGACCATCAGGTCCATCTCATCGTCTTCCAGACTTGGCGGCACCGAGGTCCTGCTCAGAACCCTCCCAGGATTGGCCACTGATGCCCACCCCAAATGTGATGTGGCAGCCCCTGATTGGATGTGACCAATCAGAGGGTGGAGCCGTGAGGAATTGATTGACAGTGACACAGAAACTGCCCACAAAAGGGGCGGGGAAAACTCAAGCCAGTTAAAAGACAATGCAGCCATGATTTCAGTCTCTCTTGGATCCGGCCTGTGCCAACCCAAGTGCAACATAACGACCAGACAGACAAGTTCAAGATCAACGATCGCTACCAGACGGATGAGCCCAGCAGAAACAGAGCCACTTCTTCCACCCAGCCACGCAAGATTCGGACAAAGGCCTTGACCATCTGCATAGAGCCGGTTGCCCTGAAGTTAAGTATAGTTTATTGTAGTTGTTAGGTGTAGTTTAACTTGTAGTGTTTTGTGTTGCATGTCGAAGTAATCCTTGTGTGTAAATAAACCATCTTTGAACTTGAACTGACTAACTGGTTGTGTGGCCCTTTGATCGATATCCGGTAAAGCCTTGTGGTGGTATAATTTGATACCTGGCGACTCTAAAGAGCATCATTCTTAATTGGCAACATTATTGGTGACTCTGGTGGCAATTGGCAACATTATTGGTGATGCTCGTGGGATAGTATTCCATTAAATTGGCAACACTCTCCATAACGCGGTCTTCCAAAGAGGTGTGGACCTTTAGGACAGTGAGGCCCTCAAACAAGACAGCTCATAAGCGGAGGTGCAGAGCCAGGAGGAAGAGGATGCAGAGTGCCCATTCTCCTTACCACCTGTGTGGTGCCAACGACCCAGGCCCCCTTTGAGGACCAAAGTGATGCCCTGATGCAGGCATCCTATTGGCTCGCCACTGCATACCTACCTCCCTTCAGCTGTTCTTAAACTGATGGCTTCTAAAACAACAAGCTCCTACCTCTCTCCATTCCAGTCAGAAGTAGGTGGGCAGATTCAGCACAAAGAGTCTGCACAGAGGTTATAGATTGGTTAAGTAAGTGGGCAAAAAATGAGCAGATGGATAATAATGTGCTAATATGAAATTATCCACATTGGTAGGAAGAAAAGCAGATTATTAAAATGGAAAGGAAAGGTTACAGAATTCTGCAGTACAAAGGGATCTGGGCATCCTTGTACATGAATCCATAAAACTTTCGCATGATGCAGCAAGTTATTCTAGCTGATGGAATAAAAGAGAAAGTAGGCACTTGGATAACTGGCCGAGTGACAGAAAACAGAGAATCGTGATAAATTGTTGTTTTTCAGATTGGGGGAAGGTTTGTAGTGGAGTTCCCAGGGAGCAGTATTGGGATCTTGCTCTTCCTGATGACCTAGACTGTAACATTTAGGGCATAATTTCAACATTTGCAGATTATATGACTGTGATGAGGATAGTCTTGAACGTAGGACATAGACATGTTGGTGGATTGGGTAAGTGTCAGATGAAGTTCAATGCAGGGAGGTGAGGGGATTCATTTTGACAGGAAGAATATGGTGAGACAGGAAAGATAAAGAGAGAGAAGCTCTAAAGGAGGTGGAGAAACAATGGGACCTCAGTGTAGATGTATACAAGTCATTGAAGGGGGAGGGTTTGAGAAAATTAAAGCACATAGTAGCTTAGGCTTAATTAGTAGGGGCACAGAGTTGAACTTGTGTAAGACACGACTGACGCCTCATCTGGAGTACTGTGTCCAGTTCTGGGCGACATACTTAAGGATGGAAAAGGGAGATTCACTAGATTGATGCTGAGAGAAAGAACTGTAGTGATGAGGACAGATTGAAAAGGTTGGGACTGTTTTCCTTGTAGAAAGAAGACTTGAGGTATTCAAGATTCTGAGGTGTGTGTACAGGGTAAATAACGAAAAACTGTTCCTGATCAAAAGAGCATCAAGAACTAGAGGGCACAGATTCAAAATAATTGGCAAAAGGAGTAATGTGAGGAGAAAACATTTCACCAAGAGGGTAGTTGGAGTTTGGAACAAACTTCCGGAGAAAGAGTGATGGAGGCAAGTTCAATTGTGCTATTCAAAAGGGAATTGAATTACCATCTGCAAAAAAGAATGTGTAAGATACGGGAATAAGATAGGGGAATGGGACTAGGTACAATGCTCTTTCAGAGAGCCAGTGCAGATTTGATGGGCCAAATGGCCTCATTCTGCACCATAAAAATTCTGTGATTCTATGAACAAGGAAGGCAAATTGAATGTTGCCTTTACTGTAAGGGAGATGGAGCACAAACATAGGTAAGTTTTGCTACAACTGTAAAGTATATTTGTGAGACCACGTTGCATACAGTGTTGGTCACCTTATTTAAGAAAGAATATAGACTAATTCTGAGAATATGCTGGGCATTAGAGCCTACATCAAAATCTTGAATTGACAAATACCATACTTCCCGGTGGCACCGCCCTCCTCGTTGTTGGGGGGGGGGTGTTGTCAGAGGTGGGGGGGGGGTGGCTCTGTGATCTATGGGAGGAGGACAGGAGGGGGCCAAGGCTAAGTGAGAGGAGGAGTTGGGATGGTGCTGAAGGAGGGATTGTGGTCTGAGGTGCTGCGGAGGGTGAACACCTCAACCTCCTGTGCGAGGCTGGAGCTGTTTCAGTTAAGAGTGATATAGGGCGCACCTGGCAAAGTCGAAGATGAGCTGGTTGTTTGAAGGGGTGGAGGATGTGTGAGCTTTGTAGTGATATCATGACTGTGTTGTAATACCCTGACTGGCCACTAGGAGTCTCATTAGCATATAAGTAAATGTTAGAGTCAGGTGATCTCATACTGACTAGGGATCTGGGAGAGATTATTTGTGCATGTTCACACAATTATTTACCTGGTGTTTGTATATATTTGACCCACAGTTCATGTTTTTAAAAAAAACATTATTAGGGCATTTATAGTTTTTATAATAATAACAATAACAACATGAACATAGTATACAAGACATTTCCATCCCTGACACGTTCCTCATGCCCCCAACAAAGAAACAATAGTCTAAACCTCACCCCCCTAGATTTCTGCCTCTGCTGACATTTAATTTTCCTCGAAAAAGTCGACAAACGGCTGCCACCTCCTGACGAACCCTAACATTGACCCTCTTAGGGCAAACTTTATTTTCTCAAGACTGAGAAACCCAGCCATGTTGCTAACCCAGGTCTGATTTTGGGGGTTTCGAGTCCCTCCACATTAACAGTAGCCGTCTCCAGACTACCAGCGAGGCAAAGGCCAAAAAGTTAGCGCCTCTTACCCCCTGTACTCCCGGCTCTTCCGTCACTCCAAAGATCGCCACCTCTGGACTCGGCACCATCCTTGTTTTAAGTATCATGGACATGACATCAGCAAAACCTTGCCAAAATCCTGTGAGCTTCGGGCATGCTCAAACATGTGGACATGATTTGCTGATCCTCCCACACACCTCGCACACCTGTCCTCTATCACAAAAAACTTGCTCATCCGGGCCACCGTCATGTGTGCCCGATGGACTACCTTAAATTGCATCAGGCTGAATCTGGCAGATGATGAGGATGTGTTTACTCTGCCTAAGGCATCTGCCCACAAACCCGTCTCTATCTCTCCCCCTAGCTCATCTTCACACTTGCCCTTTCGCTCCTCTATCTGAGTTTCCTCCGACTCCATAAGTTCTTTGTAGGTATCCCGATACCTTCCCCTCTCCCACCCCCGTTCGGGAAACCCCTGTCCTGTATCCCCGGTGGTGGCAGGAGCGGAAAGGTCAGAACCTGCCTTCTCAAAAAATCCCGTACCTGCAGATACCTAAAGCTATTCCCTGTTGGCAGTTCAAATTTCTCCTCCAAATCCTTCAAACAGGGGAAGCTCCCATCTATAAATAAATCTCCCATCCTCTTGATACCTGCTCTCTGCCATCTCCAAAACCCTCCATCCAGCCCTCCCGGTATGAACCAATGGTTGTTGTAAATCGGGGCCCAGATCGATGCTCCCTCCGCTCTCCTATATTTCCTCCACTGCCCCCAGACTCTCAGGGCCTCTACTACCACCGGGTTGTGGAGTACCGGGCCGGCGAGAATGGCAGAGGTGCTGTTATCAGTGCCCCGAGACTCCCAGACTGGTGGCCATAAGACCACAAGACCATAAGACATAGGAGCGGAAGTAAGGCCATTCGGCCCATCGAGTCCACTCCACCATTCAATCATGGGTGATTTCAACTCCATTTACCCGCTCTCTCTCCATAGCCCTTAATTTCTCGAATAAGAACCTTGCATGATGCCGCCTCTACACTTTCCTCCTCCTCCTCTCTCCTCTCCCCCCCCCCCCCCCCCAGCCCCCCATGTATCCACTTCCTAATCATGGCTATATTCGCCACCCAGTAGTAGTTACAAAAGTTTGGCAGTGCCCCACCCTCCCCCCGGATCGCTCCAGCAACACTTTCTTCACTAACTGGGTTTTACCTGCCCACACAAAGCCCCAAATCACCCTACTTACCTGTTTAAAAAAGGTCCTCATGCTAAAGATGGAGAGGCACTGAAAAACAAACAGGAATCTGGGGAGGACTGTCATTTTCACGGTCTGTACCCTCCCTGCCAGCGGGAGCACGTCCCATCTCCTAAAGTCCACCTTCATTTGCTCTACAAGCCGGGACAAGTTTAGCTTGTGCAATGTCTCCCATTCCCATGCCACCTGGATTCCCAGACAGTGAAAGTTTCTTCCCACTACTCTAAATGGCAGCTCTCTGTGGTGAATGTATTATACCAATAATCCACCACTGTATCAGTACCATGCTTTGCCCTTGTATTTGTATCTGTGCTATGCTGTTGCCCTTGTGGGCTCCACCCATGGGCCATTGTATGGCATTATCCATAGGGGAACATGTTGGGGCATGTATGGGCGCCGCCCATGGCTCCCCATTTGAAGGGAGGTACAAGGAGCAGACGACCTGTAGGCGGTTCTCAGTATTGGATCAGTCGCAGGCAGGCACTGTTCGAAGTTGATTAAAGCCACGGTTTACTTCTACTCTGGTCTCGAGTGAATTGATGGTCGCATCACACTCCCAGTCTCCTCTCCTGCCCCCTCGACTGGGTCGCGAACATCTCACTTTTCCCCATATTCAATTTATACCCTGAAAACCAACCAAATTCCCCTACGATCCACATAATCTGCGCCATCCTCCCTAACGAGTCAGAAATATACAGGAGCTGGTCTTCCGCGTAAAGTGAGACCCGGTGTTCCACCCCCCCCAGTCCGTTCCAGTTCCTAGAAGCTCTTAATGCCATTGCCAATGGCTCTATGGACCCATGGTTTATGTTAATAAATCATTTATAGCTTTAGCTACAAGTGCCCTTGTAATATAAATTAGGCCACCCGACAAGAACATTACAAGCAGTGCGGGGTGGCCCAGCCAATCATGTGCACATGTTCTGATCCTGTCCGAAGTTTGAGAAGTTTTGGGGTCATTCTTTAGCACCATGTCGGCGATTGTACATGTGGATTTGGAGTCCAAATCCCTGGGAGCCATATTCGGGGGGGGGGGGGGGGGGGGGGGGTGCTTCGGGATATTAAAAGAACAAAAACATTTTCAAAAAAAGAATATCATACATGTATAGTGTTATAGTGTGATAGCATCCTCTTGAGGCCATTTCTGTATGTATGTATAAATAGCCAAAACTGGATTAAACTAGTTTCATTTGGAACTTGACTTGCGATGTGGCACACACTCTTTTCTGTCATACAAACATATCTCGCGTTAAATATGTTGCGATCCAGATCATGAGATCTGCTTCAAATTCTGCCCAACGCAAACCTAGATGTCTGTTGGGACAAGGAGACTCATGTCAAGACATACTGGGAGCAACGTGTAAAACGTTCAAGTTGCTGGACGAACTGCGGATAGACTTTTCCAGAGGGATTCTCCGTCGGAGGGATCCTCTGCTTCACCGGCAGTGAATCCATGCCCGCGGGGTTCCCTGACAACGTGGGGTGGCCCCAATGGGAAACCCCACTGGCCAGTTGCGGGAATGGAGAATCCCACTGCTGTAGGGGGGGTGCTGTGTCGGAAGGCAGGGCTGGCAGGGTGGAGACTCCCACCCTCCGTCTCGGAGTTTTTGGACAGGAAAAAAGAGAGAGTCAGAGAGAGGAATGGTCAAAGGTGTGGTCAGCGGAGAGATGTCACAAGTTCTCTATGAGCTACAGGAGCAGAATGTGTGTTGTTGAAGAGGCACATCCTATGGCAAACTAAAGTTGGAAATGTTGCCATGACATAGAAAAGGTAAAATCGCTAGAGATTATTTTACTGCTGGCAATCTGTTTGGAAGGTTCCAACCACCTCTGCATCCCCCCCCCCCCCCCTCCCCTCCCCCCCCCCCCCCCAATCTCAACCTTCCAGCAACACTGCCTCTCCCTCCTCTCAATCCTATCTCTATGGCCTTAAACAAAATAATTCCCCCACCCCCCCCTTCAATGCCTCCTAAAACTTGGCTGCAGAGACCTCCCCATTTTGATCGAGATCAACTTAGTTCTTAATAGGCACTGCCACCTTATCACAGAACTCTTTATCTGCCAAAAGTGCTGAATCCAGCCTCCATCCTGGTCTCTGCACCCACCCCGACCTCAACCTAAAAACCAAATAGAGTGACGCGAGGTCAGAGATTACCATTCCTGCATATTCCACTCCCACACCCCCGCCAAAACTGTGTTACCAAAAAAAATAAAAAATAAAAATATTGACAGTAATATTTCCCCCTCCCCTGGGTGCTTAAACCTCTACGGGTCCATCACTCCCATCTGGTCGATGAGCAACCCAGCCCCTCACCATCCCTAACCTAGCCATTGATTTGGGGCTAGATATATCCAACCTAGGCTCCAGTACACAATTAAAGACCCTGCCTAAGATCAATTGGTGAGAATCCAAATCTGGGATAGGCCCGAACAACTTCTTCATAAAGTCCGCATCCTCCCAATTGGGCATACACATTCATCAGCACCACCGATGCCCCCGCTAAGTTTAGGTAGATTGGCCATGATAAATTGCCCTTAGTGACCAAAAAGGGTAGGAGGGGTTATTGGGTTACGGGGACAGGGAGGACATGATGGGCTGAATGGCCTCCTTCTGCACTGTATGTTATGTTCTAAAAAAAAAAAAAAAAATACCCCCCCCCCCACTGCACCTCCCTGGCCACCACTCTGGCCATGCAAACACCGTCCTGCTAAACAAAATCGCGACCCCCTTGACTCGAATCAAACCCAAAAGGAATGTTTGCCCCAACCAACCCTTCCTTAGCCATATCAGATCCTTCACCCATAAATGTGTCTCTTGCAGGAAAATCACCTTCACCTTTAAACTCATTGGTGTGTGAACACCTGGGGCAGTTTAATTGGACCATTTAGCCCATGCACATTCCAGGTTACAATCCTCACTACTGGTTTCTGGGGACCTTTTCTTTGTCCTGGAACCTGTGCAAATGCACAATCTCTGCCCACGGGTGGCTCCCCAGTCCTCTGCTTTGGCCTCAAGGACCTGTGGGCACGATCCACCTCCGGGGCCTTGTCAAAGACCCTTTCTTCCATCAACTTTGCAAACATCTTTGCGACGTAGCCCATGGCACTCATTCCCTCCACTTCCTCCAGTAGGCTCACAATACGAAGATTTTGCTGTCGAGACCGATTCTCTTGATCGTCTACCCTCGCAAGCAACATATTACAGACATCGCCTCGGATCGCCATCTCCGCATCCACCGACACGACCTAGTCACTCTGGTCAGAAATTTTCCACTTCCTAGATGGTCACTCCTTGCATCTCCAAGCACTTCTTCACATGATCCAAGGTTCTGCAAAGAGGTGCTACTACCCCCTCAATCATACTCGACCAGTTTTCCTGCATTTCCTTTCTTTGCTGCTTAAATGTTTCCTTCACAAAACTCATCAATTGCTCCATCGGCAGTTTAACCGTCATCAATGACCCTTCCCCCTCTGCCATCTTCCCAACTTGTGCTGAGCCAGGAGTCTCCTCCAATTCCTGGGCCAGGGCTCTCACCGACTGGATTTGATAGTTTCTACCCTGGGTGCTATCACCTTCCATACTCCTCGCATTTGTCCCATTAATTGGGTAAAAAGGATCAAAACTGTGACTTCCAGGCAGGAGCCACCTCATGTGTGATTTATCAAACCAGAGCTGCCACCGGAAGTCTCCCTCAAATTAGCTATACCCCAGATAATCTCCTTTCTATAAACAATATTCCATTAGCTCTCTATAAGTAAACAAGTAAATGGTTAAAATCAATGATTTCCTCACGGTTGCAACTCCTTTATCGCAGCTTTAGCAGACATAATGTCTGTACGCATTTGAACCCAGGATTTTTAATAAAATCAAAATATAAAATATATTAGATAACAATTTTCTACATTCATCACACCAGTCTGTCCAACCTTTCCTCATTAGGCAACCTGCTCATTCTAGGTATCAACCCAGTGAACCTCCCCTGAACTGCCTTCAATGCATTACATCATTCTTTAAATAAGGGGATCAAAACAGCACACAGCATTCAATACATAAGGGGCGGGTTTCTCTGATCCTGAGGCTAAGTGTTGACGCCGTCGGAAACGCCGACATGGCCTCAGGATCAGCAATTCTGGGCCACGCCCCTCCAGCTGCTGATCCCGGCGTCAGCTGAGTGGTGTGTGGTCTGCGCATCCGCAGTGGCACCGGCACCAATGCGCGCATGCACAGTGGCACCGACGCTAACGTGCGCATGCGCAGTGACTCCCCTCTCCATGCCGGCCCCGACACAACATGGCATAGGGCGAAAGGAGCTGGTGCAGAAGAAGAGGCCCCCAGCCAGAGAGGCCGGCTCACCGATCGGTGGGCCCCGATCGCGGGCCAGACCACAACGGAGGCCACCCCCGCCCCCCCCGGGGTTGACCGCCCCCTCCCCCCCCTGGATAGGCCGCCCCTGGACCCTACCACGCCGAGGTCCTGCCAGCTAAGAGCAGATTAGAACGGCGCCGGCGGGACTCGGGCTTTTCGTTCTGCGGAGAATCGCGTCCCGGCGTCGGGGCGGTGTGGCGCGATTCGCGCCGGTCGTGGCGATTCTCCGGCCCGGCCCCAGGATGAGAGAATCCTGCCCAAAGAGTCGCAAGGAATAAAATACAGGTGAAAGAAAATGATTTACTGTGTATAATAAATAGGTTTTGATTTGAATATTACTAATTGGTGTGTTGAGTTATTGATCAGCACTTGAACTTGAACCTCGTGGCGGTATCATAAAGATACCTGGCGACTCTAGAGCAAAGGTTATAGAAACAGAGCAAATTCAGTAAAGTCTCAACGGGCAAAGAATTAAGAGCCAACCAAAGTTAGGAACATATTACTGGCGACATCTGACGGGACCCGACTTAGAAGTGGCTTAAACACTCCGGGAGAACCCAAAATTTGAATTGAGAATCCAATTGGGAACAGAAAAACCACAGGTGTTCAAGCAGTTCTGATCAATCCTCATAATTCGGAACCATGTTAATGCACGCGTAACTAACAGGGCTATAAGGTAAAACTGATAGATTTTTTGTTGCGAAAAACTGTCGGGAGTTTGTATTCTGGAAAATAGCGAAAGCCATACCCATAATTACAGCACCGCCCTAGTACCCCTCGTTCCAAATTTTGAGAGAGTATTTAGAGAAGAAAGATGGCAATGCAGGCAATGCAACGCCTCATGAACCCTGAAGAATTTGTGGTCGCAGCGACCAGCAGTAGAGTAGGACAGTGTCCCTTTTGGGAAGAAGAGATCAGAAAATATCTCAAAGGGAAAGGATGGCCCCTTTGGAGTGAATTCTGTGACAATGAAGAAACAGGGCCCGGGAGTATAGGACATACTTGGTGGGAGAACCTGTCAGAGATCCATAAGAAAAGCTGGGGAAAAGCTCGCAAGCCGATGGCAATCGTGTCCTGTCTGGCACAATTGCAAGGCACAGAGGAGGCCGTTCGGACGCTCCATAAAGAGATAGAAGGAATACATCGAATGAGCAAGGTCGATGTAAGTGAGGTTGAGAAAGAGAACATAGAGTTGAGAAGGAAGTTAGCAGCAAAGGACGGAGAGATGGATGATGCCAAGTGGGCACACCAGTCTTGTCTGGCGCATTTATGCAGCTTCCAGACAGTACGAAAAGGCCTAACAGAACACGCAACGTGCAGTCCTGGTAAGAGAGGAAACAGAGAAACAGGTAGAGGCATTGCAAAGGCAGTGTAGCGACCTGAAAGCAGCATTACGAGCACTCCATGCTGCTACCACGGAGCAGAGACAAAGCTCATTAGATCACGTAAAGTGCCGGAAGCAGATTGAAGAACTGCAGTCTTTGCTTTCAGTTCAGAATGGATTTCAGAGCACCTCTGGATCTCAGTTAGATGCAGAAGATGGCCCGGATTGGGAAGAATGAAATGAGACCGCGCATAGATATGTTCAGGCAACATGTGCGCAAGGAAAGCCCCAGAAGAGAAAAATGCCACAACCCCCCACAGTGCAGATAGTTCAGGCACCAATGAACCCAGTAACCACCCACCGCACAGTCACATCGGAAGGAGACACGGAATTCCTGTACATGAACCCCTTAACCGTGACCCAATTACAGGACGCATGCGAGAAAATCACACCGTTCCTCCCCGCCTCAGACCCCCACCACTTCTTTGCTAGAGTAAAGCAGCAGGCGACCATGTACGGCCTGGACGAGCGTGAGCAAGTGAAGCTCACAGTTTTGAGCTTAGACCCTTCGGTCGTAGCAGCCCTTCCCGACCCACAGAATGTAGGAGGAGGCACCCTTGCAGAGATGCACACGGCGATCCTAGACGCGATCGGTTACAACAGAGGTGACCCAGTAGAAGGCCTGAATAAGTGCAGGCAGAAAAAGACAGAACACCCCACAGCGTTTGCTGGACGCCTGTGGATCCATTTCACAGCCGTTATCAGCAATTTAGAACGCGCCCATTGTCCCAAGATGGTATGGCCAAATGGACCCGCACCCTTATCTCCCATGCCACAGAGGCAGGACAAAACGCCTGTACCAACTATGATCCCTCAGAATAAGCGCACAATGAAACGTGGGTTTTAAAAAGACTGTCCCGCACCTGGGAGCAATCTGTCCAAAACAAACCCGTAATTAAGAAACCGGAGGAACAGCAGGCAGAGGCAGATATCCACACAGTTAAGACGCACCAGAACCCCGCATGGGTGAACAAAGGCAGGAACAGCCCCCCACAGAAACCACAGGAGTGTTACAATTGTGGACAATTAGGACACTTTGCACGAGAATGCAATGCCTCACAAAAGCCACAGAGAGCCCAGCAGACAGGCACTCTGAATAAGAATACGACAGAGCCCATACATATTGTGAGCACCCGTTCAGACCAAGCAGACTTGAACGGAACTGACTGACAGTGTTTGGGTTCCCCCAGTTGGGTCTGCGACACCCTTTGGGATAGGTCCGGCCAACCAGTAGTTGCAGCGAAAGTACGGGGACAGCCCATCGAATTTCTCTGGGACACAGGAGGGTCCCACACCACAATAAATTCCTCCACCATGTTCCAAAAAGACACGTGGCCCACTACAACCACAATCACCCTCAGCGGTTTCACAGGCCACTCACAATAGGGACACATCACCGCCCCTGTACCCATTCAAATCGGCAACATCACCACCAAGCACCCCATAGTCTTAGTCGACCTGCCCCACACAGAACACATTTTGGACATCGATTTTATGAATTCCCACAACCTGTCCTTTGATCCAGTAAACCAATGTGTCTGGAAAATGGCAAAATCCGCAAGAGCCCCTGCAATGTTCACAATAGGTGAATATTCAAACAAGATTAGTGCAGTTGGCGAATTTTGGTTTGACCCGACCACGATTCGCACAAACAAGCAGGTTAGGGCAGTTCTGCAGAAGCACAGGACAGCATTCGCGACCCATAAACACGACTGTGGCCGGATGACTGGTTCCGTTCAAATCACAGGAACTGACCCTAGGCCCCAAAAGCAGTACTGATTTCCCCAAGAGGCAGAGGGAGAAATCTCAAAAGTGTCCGACAGCTTATTAGAGCAGGGTGTACTCAGATCAGTAGCCTCCACTAATAATGTCCCGATTTGGCCAGTGAGAAAGCCCGATGGATCATGGCGACTGACCATCGATTACCAGGAACTCCACAAAGTCACCCTCGCAGCAGCCCCCACGGTAGCCACAAGTCCCGAGACCATGCTCAAACAGGGACTCAACTCACAATATTTTACGGTTTTGGACATCAGTAACGGATTCTGGTCCATTCCATTGGCAAAAGCGTGCCAATACAAATTTGCCTTCACTTTTAAAGGCCAGCAGTACACGTGGACATGCCTTCCACAAGGATTCCACAACTCCCCCCCCCATTTTTCACTGACAGCTGGCAAACGGTTTGTCAAACTTTTCTTGCCCCGAATGTCTGGTCCAGTATGTGGACGACCTATTACTGCAGACAGACACCAAGGCAGAGCACATTGAGCTTCTGTCTGAACTCCTGGAACTCCTACAAAAGATTGGCTGCAAAGGAAACCCCAAAAAGGCCCAGATTTTGTAAAAACAAAGAGATATATTTGGGTACGATTATCACGCATGGTAAACGCGGGATCGAGCACAAAAGAATTGACTCGATTGCCAAATTGCCCCTTCCCCAGAATGTTTCAGCCCTTATGTCATTTTTAGGACTGGTTGGCTACTGCCGAAACCACATTGATGGTTTCGCCAGCAAGGCAGCACCCCTCTCGGAACTCCTAAAGAAAGGAGCCCCTTGGGAATGGCTTCCACAGCATACGAATGCTGTGGATGCTTTGAAAATAGCCCTCATTGCAGCCCCCGCACTAAAAGTTCCAGACCCGCTTTCCCCCTATGCTATAGAGATACTTAGCACAGACCGCACCCTTTCAGCCGTGCTCCTCGAGGAACGGCACGAACAATTAAGACCCGTGGCTTACGCCTCCAGACTTTTAGATCTTGTGGAGCAGGGATTTTCGGCCTGTGAAAGGCACCTGCTCGCAGTTTACTGGGCAGTTCAATATTTTTCTTACATAACCGGACTAAATCCCATCACAATCCTCACAGAACACACACCCCCACCCAACTTTTACTGGACGGACGACTTAAGGACGGTACACTCAGCCAAATTAGAGCAGCAAGATGGACCCTTCTTTTGCAGGGATGGGACATCACTGTTAAAAGGACCAAGACCCACACTTTCTTAGCCGATAGCCTTCAGTACCCAGGCACCCCCCACGAATGTGAAATCATCTCACCGCACCACAACACAGGCCCCTTTATCGCAAAAACACCCCCCAGAAAGATAGGTAGTTCACCCCAGAGCCCCCAGCCCACAGACACGTGCGAACCCTTAAGGATATATGTGGATGGTTCTTTCACTGTATTAGACGGGAAGCGCATTATAGGATGCGGCATATATGTCGAGGACGCGCCCTAGAAGAAATCTCACTAAAACTACCAGGACACTTAGGCGCGCAGGCGGCAGAACTAGCAGCCGTTGCGCCTATTATAGATCACCCAGATTCCATCCCCAGCCCAGCAGACATATACTCGGACAGCCTCTATGTCTGCAACAGCCTTACAGAATTCCTACCCCTGTGGAAAGCAAGAGGATTTGTTTCCGCAGACGGAAAACCCCTCCTTCAGCCCCAATGCTCTGCCACATTTTATGAGAAAGCACAGGACAGGACCTTTGGTATTATTAAAGTTCGCAGTCACCACCGTTCCTCCCCCCCATGAAATGTAAAAGCCGACGCACTGGCAAAAGCAGGTTCCAGGCATGGATATTTTTGGACACCCCCCGAAAGCGCACCAGTGAATGCAGTTCAGGTCTCGCAGACTAATATTGAGGATTTAGTGCAGGCCCAGAAGCAGGATAACAATCTCAGGGAGATTTTAGAAGGACAATTTACAGCACCCTATGATAGGTTTAAAAATGCACTGACCACACATGACGGTGTGGTGTTAAAAGACCACACTGGTCTTTTACCACCACTGGGGGCTTATGTGGTTCCTGAACAGGACAGGAACCAACTTTTGTTTATTCAATGACAGTCATGGACATCAGGGAATTGATCCCACTACAGCCCACCTCAGGCAGCTCTGTTGGTGGCCAAGTTTAAAAGAAGATGTAATGCACTACATTGAGAATTGCCTTATCTGTGCCCAGAACAATCCGGACAGATACGCAAAGAAGGCTCAGCTTAGTCACACCCGCCCCATATGGTTCCATATTAACCAGCTTAAGGCATATGGCCCACAGTCCAACCACGCACATCACATCGTGCTCGACGCAGTAGACCACGCCCTGCCCACAGCCAACATATCCCTACCCTCACCCAACACGTCCACCCCATCCACGGACTCACACTCTACTTCACCCCCGAACTCTAGACTCCGCCCCGGAACGCCCACAGACAGCAGCAGCAGAGACAGCGACTGTGACACAGACAATAGCCACAGCACACCTCCCTACTATCCCCATGCAACAGGACCCACACCCAGCGAACGTGAACACGATTAGAGTGATCCCTTCCTGATCACATCCTCAACAAACCCCACCAAAGACCACCGCCCTACGATGACGACCCCGGCTCCATCCCCACAGAATTAGACACAACTTTTTGGCACCGCAACAATTCATACAGGCTCGTCCGAAACGACGAGATGGACCCAGAGTCACACCATGCAGCTTTATCAACCCTCATCCACTCCAGAGTATGGCATCTGGGAGAAGAGGATGACTTTGAGTCTGACTCCCAAAGCGAGAACCCCTTTTGCGACCCTGTTCGCAACTGATAACGGAGGTGTCCAGATGATGTTTTAAAAGGAACCTCTAGGAAAAAAACAAAACGGTGCACTTTCTGATGGAACCTGCAGCATGTTGTTCAAGGTTTGTTTGTTACTGTTATTGTTATGTGTTGTATGTAAGATCGGAATTTTTTTTTTTCCACGGCCCCACGCCATATTTGTCGGCAGAAACCCATAAAAACTTGCCAGCACGCTCATTGACAGAAAACGCTGAGAGCTTGCCAGCCCCGTTCATAACTGCTCTTCTGGTTCGAAGGTGGAACATTTACGGCAACCCCCCCATGATAACTACATTTTGGGTCGTTCTTGTCGGTTGCTCAGGCAGTGGAGAAACGGCATTGGTCTCCGCCCTGCCTGAGGACCCCCCTCTGGTCAGCTACGCTCGGGTAGAGCACACACTGCATTGGTCACCATCCTACCCGGGGATTCCATCCAATTCTTACCCGTCGCGGCCCATACGCACCTCATTTCGGCACTCTTGGTTCAAAAAGATTTGTTTTGTTTTCTGGCAACCCCTAGGTTGCCATCCCCATGCTATTTACATCCTCAAACATTTGGATGGTAAATCGCACAGCCTGCGAGACGGCTCGCACTGTTTCAGTATTTGTTAAGAGTGTCTTGTCCGGAATACTCGGTTTAAAAAAAAAAATGAGGGAGTCACACATGGTGACAAATTGTAACGGGAAATTGGCACTAAAGACAGACATACTAACATATGAGATATTAACCAAGATAGTAACAGAAACTATGCTTGATCCCACAGAACTCCAGAAGCCCCAAGGAAAGAAGAAGAGAAGAGAAAGAAGAAGAACAATGAGGACATCCTCCGTGTTGATCACCACCATTATAATGTGTATTTGGTTGCGCGCGAACGCGAACCCCCTGATCCCAACCCCCCCCCCCCCCCCCCCCCCCGGCCGTTAATGACTCACTTCCCCATAGCACCCAGAGCCCAGCAACAGGCAACACCACACCATCATGGTGTGATAAGCCCTTTCCTACGTAGTCGAATCCCTATTAGCATTGGCGATACTCTGCAGCATCGTGCAGACTATCCGCATGAGGAAATGGCGAAGGAGAGCCTACCGCGCTCGCACCCGGTATACAGGATAAGATCCCCTATGTTCGGTTATCACCAGGAACCCGAACCCCTCGATCTATAATAAAGGACATTCGTTTGCGTTCTTTTTGTAATTTTTTTTAAAAAATGGGTTTCATTTACGACAGAAAGATTGTACAACCCTGTGCTTGACTGCCAAGCCAGGAAAAATGTGAATGCTGTTTTTATTTTTGTATTGTTAGGAAGTTAGTATGATTGAATGTTTGAGTGAGTGTAGTTTATGAGAGATAGTTAGAGGTACCGTTTTTTAATGTTGTAATGCATTTCCCTGTTTTGACATAGCGCCACTTAGAATGTTAGGTAAAAATTTTCATTGCATAGTTATGGTCAGCGTAGAGGCCACGGAAGAGTGCTCGCTGGGTTAGGAAGAGAAGACAACGCAGTTATGTGATCCTTCATGCTTCGCGTTAGGGATCACATGGAGGAAGTGTAGCCACCTGGGTTGGCCACTTCCTGACTTAAAATGGAGATCCGCAAAGGCTGCAGGGAAATTCAGCCAACTCAGGCAAAAACTAGCAAGTGCAGAAATCCTGTGTATTAGAACTTGCAAAAGCCCAGACAGCACTGAAACCAGCAGCCATCTGCATATTAATGAGCGATCCCCAGGCACAATTAAAACACTTAAGGTGAATAAGGCCAAGCCAGACTCCTCGGCGCCAGCAGGAGCCAAGACAAAGGAAGGCCAACGGACACTCAGGGACCACCCAGCGATCAGGGAACAACTCCAGTATTGGAGAAATCGATCCAAGTGATCGGGACGCAGTCCAATCACTTGGAACCAGGTACGGGGTCCGCCCCGAATGGCAGGAAGCCCCTGGGGACTATAAAGTAGAGTCCCCAAGTTCAAATCGGTCTTCTTGGCAGGGTCACTCAGCAACTCGAATCAACCCTTGAGAGTGAACTGTCCAAGCTGCCGCATCAACCAAGTAAGTCTCCAGTCAATGCTCGCTACGAGATAGGCGCTCCTAGCTACCAGTCCATACCAGCTTTTGAATCCTGCAGACTCAGATCGAACGAAAGGCCATTTGTTCCCCTGACCTGGTGGGCCAATTCCGAAGCTAAGTATAGGCCTTTTAGTGATAGAGAATATCTAGAAAGTAGAGTTTATGCACGAGTAGTGATTTACTGTGTATAATAAATGTGTTTTGATTTGAATCTTACTAATTGGTGTGTTGAGTTATTGATCGGTACTTGAACTTGAACCTCATGGCGGTATCATAAAGATACCTGGCGACTCTAGAGCAAAGGTTAAAGAAACAGAGCAAATTCAGTAAAGACCCAATGGGCAACGAATTAAGAGCCAACCAAAGTTAGCACCAGACCTTAGCGCAGTGAGGCAGCAGGGCTAACCTGCTGTGCCACCGTGCTGCCCGTATTTGTGGTTCTAAGGCTTGTGTAAAATATTTGTAGCTGTTGTAAACATTTTTGGAGTTGCTGAAATGTAATGTCACATTTTTGGATATTTGAGAGATTTTATCAGATGTTACCAGCCACTCCCAAGAGTGGATCTTACATCCTCTGCAATCCAAATACTTATTTTCTAGTTCAGTATTTCAGTAAATAGTGCGACCCACGTGCGACCCATGTAAATGATCATGTGACCCAGGTAAGTGATCCTGAGACTCCGATATCTTAGCAGAGAACACAAAGGGGCAGCATGGTGGCTCAAAGGTTAGCACTGCTGACTCAAGGCACCGAGGACCTGGGTTCGACTCCAGCACTGGGGTCACTATCCATGTGGAGTTTGCACATTCTCCCCATGTCTGCATGGGTCTAACCTCCACAACACAAAGATGTCCAAGGTAAGTGGATTGGCAACTCTAAATTGCCACTTAATTGGAAAAAAAGTGAATTGGGTACTTTAAATTTATATTTAAAAAACTGGGAGCACCCCCCAGAAATGCTTTACTGTCTAGTGATTGTATCATGTGCCACCACATGATTCTCCTTTCTTTAAAAGCAAACTACTAGATGGAGCCTCGGGATTTGATCCAACAAGTTGTTTATTTACATAAAAACAGGTGAAATGAATAGTAAACAGTATATCATTCAGTGGAATATAGATTTCTTTACCCTTCTCGATACATACTCACTTTGTCTTTTTTTTTAAATTGCTTTTTTAAAAAATAAATTGAGGACCCAATTATTTTTTTCCAATTATGGGGCAATTTAGTGTGGCCAATCCACCTTTGGGTTGTGGGGGTGAGACCCACGCAGGCACGGGGAGAACGTGCAAACTTTACACAGACAGTGACCTGGGGTTGAACCTGGGCTCATAGCTCTGTAGGCAATAGTGCTAACCACTGCGCCACCGTGCTGCCCCACTCACTTTCTGGCTGAACAGATTGTAAACAGAACATGATGGACTCTTAATTCCAACTCTAATAGAAAACACAAAGCTGCTGGTGTGGTGAACTCATAAATACAGACTGGCTCCTAGGTAAAACAATTGCAACCGACCTCAAAGAAACAACAGAAATAAGACGGCTGCCTCTCTCATGATTACTTAATCAATATTGGAAGCTATATTTGCAATTTCAAAGATGACTTGCCTCTGCTTAATTAAACAGCCCACACTTCAGTCTACCCACTGGCGTAAATTTTAACTCTGAGCATTGAACAGGAGATGGAGGCCAAGCCAGACAGCAGAGAGGCAAGTTCACACAGGAGGGATATGGTAAGCAGTGGGTGTTGGGAGGCAGGGCTGGTGGTGTGAGAATACTGATGGTAGAGGGGTTATAAGCAACAGCAGTGCCCACACTAATCCTGTAGAGCCATTAAGAGTACTCACTCCTAGGGTGGCTCGATGGTGCAGTGGTTAGCACTGCTGCATCATGTCAGAGGACCCGGGTTCGATCCTTGCCCTGGGTCACTGCCTGTGTGGAGTTTGCGCCTTCTCCCCATGTGTACTTGGGTCTCTACCTCCAAATTGCACTAAAATACAAATCTGTATGTGTTAATGAGGTTCCCACCCAATTTCGGCCAGCTGCTTCCACCAGCAGGCACAAGGTCCGGAGAAATACGAGGGATTAAAATGGATCTATTTGCTTTTGTCCTCGTCAACTAACACAAAACCTGCACTTCATCATCCTCCTCTTTCATTCTGGAAATTATTAGTCCCTTAATTGATTCTATTACCTTGCTGAAGTCATTCTTTAAATGTGAACCTAGACATTCATTATTGATAAGGCATTCAATTATGGGGGCATGACCCGATCCTGATCAAATGGCTCATGTGCACACTCTGCAACAGGAGTCGCTGGTTCCTTATAAGATCCAGGAACCACTGGCTGATTTTCTTTCCCTTCCTATCCTTGGGAGCTGAGACTAATTATAATATTCAATTGCTATCCCAATGAAGGGATCAGCATAGGTCAGGAAATAAATGTGTGATGTTTGGACTGCAATACACAGTGCATTGTAACTCTAAGCAGATGGCTCGGGATTTTACCTGATCCACTGGGAGCTCCAGTTGACACACCGCACAGAAGTCAGTCCGATTGAAAGGTTGGCATCCAGTCTTCCAGTTACAGAATTCCATGCTGTGGGATTGGGGATTGATCTTGGAGGTGTGGGAGTGGGGAGGCAGTTGCTGGAGGCTGGGACCCGTGGGCACTGCAAAATCCTTGACTTCCAGAGAGGGTGAGATAATGGAGGTTGTTGGCCTTGGGGAAAGTCATTTGTGGTTTCATGGGGAAGGTGGGGAGCGACGATTCCCAACCAATGGGGATCCTCAGACAGCCACATTGGATTCAAGAGGAGTAGGTGTCCAAGGTACACACAACCTGGATGCTGAAGTAGTTCAATGTACCAACCCATTTCCCTAGAATTGGCTGCCCTTCTTCCTCAGTTAAAGGCCAAAGTGAGCAGGTTGAGTCAGGTTTCTGATAACCTGACACAAAACTATCCAACTTCTTTGGTAAAAATTCCCCCCAGATCACTGCAGGAGTTCTGACGGTGCATTCTTAAATGCATTGCATAATTATCTCTTCCCAACTTCTCCCTGTCCATCAGAATTATTTAGCCAGCAAATTTCAGGTCTCGTGTTGTTCACAGTCGTCATAAGCCCCATTGACTGTCTCAGCGTCATTGAATAAATTCAGAATCGATTTGAACAGCGAAACCAGTTCCACGAAAGATATTGCCAAATGACAACTCAATGAGCTTCATCAGATAGTTACCAACTGGGTGTGCTTGTAATGCCTCCTTTGCCCGTGTATTTAGTTTAATAATAATCTGACAACAAAAACACTTGATGGGTCGGGTGGGAGGAGTTTAATTTGGAAATACCATGGTCATTGTTGAGAAAGAGAGATTTTCCCCACATTTTGCACAGTAATAGCTTCAGATCTAGTCAAACCAACCAGAGACTGCCTTCAGGGGACAGTCTGTATCTGCATTTCCCATATCTGCCAGCCAGCCCTGTGGCCTTTAGAAACAAAGTATTAGTTTACTGCTGAATTGTAATCAGCTTTTTGCCCTGGACTCACAAGACCACCAAGACTACCCTAGATGAGCTTTTTCAAGTGCAATTAAATCCTTGCTGCAGAGTTGAAAACAACACAGTCCCGAAAAATAATTACTTGTATTCACATGAATGTTTAACATGTTTATGTAACCTTACTTTGTCCATTATTTCAACATTGACCGTAACCTGCTTCAAAACAAATACTTTTAACATCTCAGCTAAAATAGCAGGCAAACGAGTCTCATATGTTTGTTCTGAGATCACAAGTAGGTATTTCTAGGCTAGTTTTCCCAGCCATTGCACTCAGTCCTCAAATATAAATGTGTTTAGGTTCTAATGATGTGTACTCCAGAGAGCAGCAAGTTGTTTCTAGGTTGCTAACCTAACTTTTTCACTGAACCAAGAACAAGTTTTGATATCATTGTAAGCACTCACCATATAGAGCTTTTGCACTCATCTTCCCTTCAGATCCTGACATCTTGCTGCAAAACAGAACAATGAAAAATCATATTCATAACAATCTTTCAATTACTATCTCAGACCAATATACTGTGCACAACCCAACCCTGGCACATATGATTGCGATTGATAAACTCATATGAGGCCAATGTGACAAAACACAAATGACATATACTAGGGGGTTCCAGATTCAATTTCTAACCTTTTTGGAGTCAGTGGAATTTATTCAGAGTGTTAAACACTGAGCTGAGCATCCCTGAAAGGAAGAGACGGACATCATCATATAGTAATACTAGCTGAAAATTACATGTGCGTTTTCCATGGTCTAATACTGTGCAGACACTCACCATCTCATGCAGTTGTTCCAAAGTCACAATTTGTCACTTTAATTTCATGGCTGGGAAAGTCTTTGGTGGACAGTAAACAGAAAACTAAACTACCAGTCTATGTGGGGGTTTACTCATATGGGCAGCACAGTAGCATTGTGGGTAGCAAAATTGCTTCACAGCTCCAGGGTCCCAGGTTCGATTCCGGCTTGGGTCACTGTCTGTGCGGAGTCTGCACATTCTCCCCGTGTGTGCGTGGGTTTTCTCCGGGTGCTCCGGTTTCCTCCCACAGTTCAAAGATGTGCAGGTTAGGTGGATTGGCCATGATAAATTGCCCTTTGTGTCCAAAATTGGCCTTAGTGTTGGGTGGGGTTACTGGGTTATGGGGATAGGGTGGAGGTGTTGACCTTGGGTAGGGTGCTCTTTCCAAGAGCCGGTGCAGACTCGATGGGCCGAATGGCCTCCTTCTGCACTGTAAATTCTATGATAATCTATGATTCTTGGCTAGGAAAGCTCCACTAACAGCATTCATACTTGCTGCAGTGAGAAGTCTTACAACACCGGGTAAAAGTCCAACAGGTTTCTTTCGAATCACTGGCTTTCAGAGCGCAGCTTCTTCCTAAGGTCGGAGGAAGGAGCTGCTTACTGTGCCCACCTCAGTCCAATGCCGGCATTTCAACATACTTGCTGCTGGTAAATCTACTGCCTCTGGTCTAGAGGCACTGAGGTAAACCACTGTTGAGGAATCCTCAACATGCCAGAGACAGCAATAACAATTGTTGCTTTGGAAACTGGATTTTTATGGCTTTGTAATGTAAAGATGATATTTATGCTGTGGATATGGCTAAAAAAGATTCAGAGGATGTTTATATTTTGAAGGATCACCATAGGCATTTACCCATACACAGCTCTCTCATGTTGTCTAAACACAATACATCAGGGACAATGATGTGGTAGGTACAAAGGTATAAACAAACTACAGAGGCATGAGACAAATCGGAGGAGGGTTGATCTGATAATTCAGAGGGGCAGGGAAAAATATTTCCTGCTTATTTTGTCAATTACGGTTTTACATAATTAATATGATCATCTGAAATTCTTCGGTTTCAAATAACTAGGTTAATGCATTTAAAGTAGAGCTTTAGTTTCAAGCATAATAGAATTTGTACCTATTGTCCCAGAACTTAATTTCGAGGTCTTTGTATTGGCAACATCGTAAATGTTCTCTTAAAATTCCAGTAAAATTGTAACCTTGTTCTTACTATCAGTAGGAAACCATTAGGAAATATTCTGTTCCGTTTATACTAACCCTAGTCCCACAAGATTAAATTATGATCAGTGATATAACCTGGAAATAAATTATAACATATCCCTTAGGTATTCTGAAAATAGCAATAAATTTGGAAAAAGAGACACATGTGCAGTTAGTATGTTAAAAGATAACAGGATGCATCACAATTTGCAGCTGAATGTAACTTGAGTATTGTGGTCATAGTGTTGTTGGTTTAAAATTTGAACCTTCGCTTAAAACAAATTTGCAATGATTCAAGGAATTAGAACATGTCACAGCGTATAAATTATCATGGTCGAAGTTCATCTCACATGATCAAAAGCTAAATTCAGATTACGTTGAACACAAACGCTACCAACTGGTTCTTGGATAGGTTCAATGCTCTCGGCTCAAACAATTCTGGGAAGGTGAGGTTATCCAAAAACACCATGTGCCAGGTAGATCCTGTCATGTTCTGTAGACTGGCCGATATGAATGATGCACCACAGAACATCTAGTTTAAATAATTTATTATGAAACAATTGCGTGGTAAAGATAACCGGAATAAATAAATAACAAACTACTAACAGTAACTAACTATTCTTGAGCTACTGCAAAATGTCTATCCACTAACATGACTTACTCCCAACTGCTTAGAGGTACAGAGCCACATGGTAGACTTACACTGCCACATGCTGGTCGGAGGTAGTGTACAATATTATATACAGAATTACTTGATGCATATTGTCACAAATTTCACTTCATACAATGTTACCTATTAACTGATGTCTTATGTCAAGCCTCACTGTACATGTCTGTCACTGCATCTCATGCACTGTATGCAATGGATGTCCTACCTCACACACATCTCCCAGGTTCTTCACAAACCCGACACCCTGCAATCATTATTAAAACCCAGTTCTTTGGGAAATATAGACTGAGATTTTCAGCCCCTATTCACATTAGGTAGGTTCAATGACAGGATCATAAATTATCACCAGGAGTGCAAATTTGTGTTTCACATCAGCGTGAAAACATGACGAGGGCAACACGGTGGCGCAGTGGTTAGCATTGCTGCCTCATGGCGTCGAGGTCCCAGGTTTAATCCCGGCCCTGGGTCACCGTGTGTGGAGTTTGCACATTCTCCCAGTGTTTGCGTGGGTTTCGCCCCTACAACCCAGAAATGTGCAGGGTAAGTGGATTGGCCACACTAAATTGCCCCTTAATTGGAAAAAATTAATTGGGTACTCTAAATTTATTGAAAAAACATGACATGATTGGCCCCTCCCCCCAGGTGATGGGTCGTTATTTCCCAACGTTAAACATTGGGAACATTACAAGAAATTAACATTATCAGGCCTATAAGCCAGAAGCATACCCACCCACACCCCCCAAAACCAGGTCAAAATCCATCCACGGCAGCATGGTGGCAGAACGGTGTGAAGCACGCCAGAAATATGATGGTGTGCACTTAGTGAGCAGGCCTCCCGTGGAACCTGTGACTTGAAGTTTAAGTTCCACACCATATGGCGGAGAAAGCCACCATTGCCGTTGGCGACTTCAACACTGCATTTCCTGCCCAACATTGGCTTCTGCCAATAATGGGGAAAATCCCAGCCATACTGTGAGGTGATAGAGAGTAACTGATGTTATTCAGTGGAAATAAGGATGAAGGTGCTGGCCTCAATGACCAGTACATGAGTTACATTTTGGTTCACATATGGGTAGCAAATTACATTATATTGGATTGAGCCATAGGTATTGAAGGGTGGGAGAAGAAGAGGGGATGGTGACCTAATAACTGGCAGCAAATGTGATGCAGATAGTCCTCACTGCCAGGAAGATTCAGTCTCCTGATTAAAGTAATATGAAACAATTGTCCTTCGACATAACCAAGTGTATGGGCTTACCCAACAATCCCTCTTTCAACTTATACATGAAATTCAGTATTTTGAGTGATTTAAGGAGAAAGAAAATGCCCCCAAAACATTTTGGAAAAATCTCTCTCTTTTCAGGTATTATGCTCTAAGAAGCCATTGGTGACCATGTTAATCTTGCTTTCGAGCAGTGATGGGCAGGCTGGTGAGTGGGCTGCTAGAGTAGCCCTTCCTCAGGTCAGTGGGCCACAAGATTGAAACCGTGCCTGTCCACTATGAAATACATTGAATACACGCTGAGGATTTCAAAATGAGTTACAAAAAATGCTTAATAATTTATATATTAATAGAACTATCAACAATTTCAAATGGTAAAAAGAAAATAAATATTTACACTTTGGATGCAGAGGAACCTCATGGGTACCATAGTTAATGTTGTGAGCAATCAGCATGCTTCTCACCTCACTTGCTTTATATGACTCGTACCGATAGGAAAGAAAACTACACGGAGGGAAATTAGTGGAATGCGACAACCCTGCACATGGACAACGGTCAACAAAAGGTCTCATGGGTCGCACTCAGAAACGGTAATGGGCCGCATGTGGCCCCCATGCCATAGGTTTCCCACCACTGCTCTGAAGGCATGGACCATATTTGTTGGTGTCACATTCATCCAGTTTGTAAGGCTCTTTAGAAAGATTGTTCTTTGTCTTTTACCATCGATCTTTCCCATCAGCAGCAGACTTTCTAACTCATCATTTCTTATTACTTGCCCAAGAAATTCTTGGTGAGTGAGCTCAGCATTCTGATTTTGACAGCACTTCATCACTGGCTGAATGACTTGTCCAAGATATCTTCATTATTCGCCTCAAGAGCCATAACTCTCATCCTCAATTCCTCTCTGCATTGCTTCACTGATCATCCAACACTCACTCCGTATGTCAAAATTGGTGTGAAGTAGTATTCCAGGATTCTGAGCTGTGGTTTCATGGGTAATGTTGAGTTGATCATCATCTTTTTCATTTTGGTTATGCATCTTCGGCAATTTCAACTCGTTTCTTATTTCTTTGTCAGACTTTCTATCCGATGTTGACATTCGAACAAGGAGCTGGAGTAGGCCGCTTAGCCCCTCCAGCCTGCTTCACCATTTAATAAGATCATGGCTGACCTGCTTCAAAGCCTACCCCTGATAATGTATCATCCTCTTGCTTATCAACCTCTGCCTTAAAAATATTCAAAGACTCTGTTTCCACTGCCTTATCAGGAAGAGGATTCCAAAGACTCACGACCCTCAGAAAACAAATCGTCCCTTCTCCATTTTAAGTAGCTATCCTTTATTTTTAAAAAGTGACCTCCAGCTCTAGATTCTCCCAAAAGAGGAAACACCCTCTCCAAATTCAATTTAGAACAGGCAATGCTTATTGAAGCTACTACCTTAAGAGCTGTTTTTTCCCCCAGTCGAGGAGTTGATTCTGGACTGAGAGAGGATCCAGAAGGATCGAGTGGAAACTAATGTTTGTACTGAACTATAGGAATGGTGCCACATGCATAATTTAAAGCTTGTAATCTACAACTAATAAACCAGGAAGATCTTCAATCTCCCCAGGAATATTTTTCTTCTACAGACAAGCTAAATCAGGCGAGAACAACACGAACAGAAACATTATTTTTGAACAGAGTAGCAAGCAGCGGGTGCTCTGTTAAATATTTTTGTATCAGAAACCTAATACGAGGTAAGCAAACAAAATGGTAGGAAGCACTTCAGCTCAGAAAGTATAGACAAGTTAAAGAAGCTGGAGCAGGGTCTGCATTACACATCAAAATTCCCTCTATGCTGATTGTGCATCACCATACAGGACCATTTAATGGGCCCTTATGTTTATTTTCTTGAATACGAGTAAAGGAATGCTGGATATACATACCTACAGCTTCATGTACAAGCTCACCTCACCACTATCCCTTCAATGTAATTACTTGTTTACACACGTCATATTCTTATATTCAGACCCATCAATGAGCTTTTTGAAATTACATAGTCAATATTTGATAGTTTGCTTGTTGATACCTATCAACATGTCATCTAAAATGTTAGTAGAATTATCTGAAACATTAGGTTGGGTAGGAGTTAGAATATGGCAAATAAGTTTTTTTTCGACATCAGTCGTGCTAACAATGAGCCATTTAAAAAGGCAAACAAGAATTGGTAAAGGACGAGGAAATATGATACATTAGTGAACATGTTAGAATAAGAGTTACACCACCCCCCCCCCCATTTTTCCTTAATTAAAATCCCTGAACAGTTCCTAACCAGAGGTAAATATTATTTTTTTGTACCATCCTTCTACCTCATGGGAGATATGCATCTTGGATTTTCCTCCTCCAAAGTTGAAGCAATTCTGTTAAGTTATTGCTTCTGGAATACTCCATTAATAACAACATGTCAGTTGACATCAGTACATCCTTGTAATCAGGTAGCTGAGGTCAGCTATTGGCTGTGTAATGTCTGGTGGCCGTGAGCTGACAACCTTACCATTCTAATCTATTGGCCTGTCACCACTTGAATACCTCCACTGTGGAAATTCTTGAAAGCCCCAAACAACTTGACTTTTGTTTTGTTAATCATTCAATGCTGCACTTACCTTAGTTGTGCAAAGTGGTGGCCTGGGCCCCAGAATAATCCACAGATGATTTATAACATTCACCTATGCAGATGAGAAAACATACATCAGTGAATTTACTGAAGTATATAAATGAGAAGTAAAGGGGGAATATCTAATTAGAGATAAGTGCATTGTGAAAGGGGAGCAATCTGCACTCCTCAGATACAGGAATTATGGAAGGATTGCATTCTTTGGCCACACATCATTACGCCTTCAGTCGTAATGAAGTGCTTCGAGAGGTTGATCATGAAGCGCATCACCTCCATACCCGCAGAACGCCTTGATCCACTGCAATTCGCATACCGCTGCAACCGGTCCACATCAGACACCATTTCCCTGGCTCTACACTCATCCCTAGAGCATCTCGAAAACAAGGACTCCTACATTAGACTCCTATTTATTGACTACAGCTCCGCCTTCAACACCATAATCCCAGCCAAGCTCATATCAAAGCTCCAAAACAGAGGACTTGGCTCCCCACTCTGCAACTGGATCCTCGATTTTCTGACCAACAGACCACAATCAGTAAGAATGAACAACACTTCCTCCACAATAGTCCTCAACACCGGCGCCCCGCAAGGCTGCGTACTTAGCCCCCTACTCTACTCCCTGTACACACACGACTGCGTGGCAAAACTTGGTTCCAACTCCATCTACAAGTTTGCTGACGATACGACCATAGTGGGCCGGATCTCGAATAACGATGAGTCCGAATACAGGAGGGAGATAGAGAACCTAGTGGAGTGGTGTAGCGACAACAATCTCTCCCTCAATGCCAGCAAAACTAAAGAGCTGGTAATTGACTTCAGGAAGCAAAGTACTGTACACACCCGTCAGCATCAACGGGGCCGAGGTGGAGATGGTTAGCAGTTTCAAATTCCTAGGGGTGCACATCTCCAAAAATCTGTCCTGGTCCACCCACGTCGACGCTACCACCAAGAAAGCACAACAGCGCCTATACTTCCTCAGGAAACTAAGGAAATTCGGCATGTCCACATTGACTCTTACCAACTTTTACAGATGCACCATAGAAAGCATCCTATCAGGCTGCATCACAGCCTGGTATGGCAACTGCTCGGCCCAGGACCACAAGAAACTTCAGAGAGTCGTGAACACAGCCCAGTCCATCACACAAACCTGCCTCCCATCCATTGACTCCATCTACACCTCCCGCTGCCTGGGGAAAGCGGGCAGTATAATCAAAGATCCCTCCCACCCGGCTCACTCACTCTTCCAACTTCTTCCATCGGGCAGGAGATACAGAAGTCTGAGAACACGCACAAACAGACTAAAAACAGCTTCTTCCCCACTGCCACCAGACTCCTAAATGACCCTCTTATGGACTGATTTCATTAACACTACACCCTGTATGCTTCATCCGACGCCAGTGCTTTTGTAGTTACATTGTATATGTTGTGTTGCCCTATTATGTATTTTCTTTTATTCCCTTTTCTTCTCATGTACTTAATGATCTGTTGAGCTGCTCGCAGAAAAATACTTTTCACTGTACCTCAGAACACGTGACAATAAACAAATCCAATCCAATCCAATCCACATCAACACTAGGCAGTTCCCTGCTTTAGCAGCAGCAACAAAAGCCAGAAGAGGAAATAATTATTTATATTGTTGGCCACGAACATGGCTTCTTTCCAACACCAAGAGAATACTCATGGCAGCAACAATATGGCATTTCCATTTCCTGCGTCCCGAGTGATATTATTCTTTCAGGTGAATGGCAACATACATGTTTAATCCATAAATCCAGACAAATGCTTCAGAGACACAAGTTCAAATTTCACCACAGCAGCTGGGAGAATTTGAAATTCAACTAATTAATAAATCTGGAATAAAAACCTAGCCTCAATAATGATGATCATAAACTGCCAGATTGTGGTTCCTCCCTTCAGAATACGAATTTTACCGTCCTTGCTTGGTCTGGCACACAGGTAACTCCAGACACATAGAAATATGGTAGGAGAGACCACTGAAAGACAGGGCATCAACCCTGGTTTAGTGAGTACAGGAGCACCATTTGTCATACGTAAACATTTGATGCCAACCTGGTGCAGCTACAATAGGTGCATACAAAACAGTGCAAGCAGCATGCGGTAGGTTGCCAAGTGATTCCACAACCAATGAATCAGATCACAGCTCTACACCCTTGCCATATCCAGTTGAGAGTAGTAATCAACAATTAAAAAACTAACCAGAAGAGGTCCCACAAAGATTCCCAGTGAAGGAGAGTCCAGCAAATAAGTCGCAATCATTTTTGCCAGAAGAGGGTGATCCATCTCAGCCTCCTCCAAAGGTACCCAGCATCACCGATGTCAGTCTTCAACCAATTTAATTCATTCCATGTGACGTGAAGAAACAGCTGAAGGCACTATACAGTCAGTCTATGGGCCCTGGTAACATTCTGGTGACAGGACTGAAGATTTGTGCTTCAGAACTAGCTGCACTGCTAGCCAAGCTGTTGCAGTACAGTTTTGACACTAGCATGTACTTGTTGGAGTTTAGAAGGATGAGGAGGGATCTTGTTGAGAGGCCTGGATAGAGTGAATGTGGAGAGGATGTTTCCACTAGTAGGAAAAACTAAAACCCGAGGCCATAGCCACAGACTTAAAGGATGATCCTTTAAAACTCAGATGAGGAGGAATTTCTTCAGCCAGAGGGTGGTGAATCTGTGGAACTCTTTGCCACAGAAGGCTGTGGAGGACAAATCACTGCATATCTTTAACACAGAACTAGATTGGTTCTTGATTAATAAGCGGATCGGGGTTATGGGGAAAAGGCAGGAGAATGGAGATGAGAAAAATATCATCCATGATTGAATGCTCCTATGTCTTATGCTCTATCCAGCAATGTGAAAAATTGCCCAGGTGTCCCCTATCTGCAAGAAAACAGGAAAAATACGAACCAGCCAATTAACTCCCCATCAATCTATTCTTAATAATCAGCAAAATAATGGGAGACAGTGTTATCAAGCAACACTTACTTAGCAATAGTCTGCTCATTGATGCTCAGATGGGTTCTGCTAGAGACTCTCGGGCACAGCACTCATTACAGCTTTGATCCATACATGGACAAAAGAGATGAATTCCAGAGGATAGGCAAGTGGCTGCCCTTAACATCAGGTGTGCTTATAATTCCTGCCCTTAACTCCAGGTGTGGCACCAATGGGCCCCAGTGAACCGGAATCAGGGGAAAATTCTTTAAGGGAAGGTGGTTGTGGTTATTGGAAGGTAATCATCTAGCTCCAGCTCTTTGCTGCAGGAATGCCTCAGGGTAGTTTCCTTGGCCCAACCATCTTTAGTTGCTTCATTCATGACCTTCCACCCTTACCTCCATTATAAGTTCAGAAATGGCCTGTCCATTGTTGATTGCATAGTGTTCAGTACCATCTGCAACTCAGATACTGAAGTTGTTCCTGCCCACATGCAGCAAGACCTGGATAACATTCAGGCCTGGGCTGATCAGTGACAAATAACATTTGTGCCAGACAATGACCATATCTAATAAGAGAACCCAGCCATCTTTCTTTGATGTTCAAACCATTACCATCACCAACTCTCCCGCAACACCTCAGGGTTACAACTGACAAGAAACTGAACTGGACCAGCCATATAAATACTGTAGCTACAAGAGCAGGCCAGAGTTTGAGAATTCTGTAGCAAGTAACTCACCTCCTGATTCCCCAAAGTCTGTCCACCATCTACAAGACACAAGTCAGGAATGTGATGGAAGACTTTCCACTTGCTTGGAAGAGTGCAACTCCAACAACACTCAAAGCGTGATATTATTCAGGACAAAGGTAACCCACTTAATCTGTATCCCATCCACCACCTTAAACATTCACTCCCGTTGCCACACTATGGAAGCAGTGTGTACCATTTACAAAAAGCACTACAACAACTTGTCTAACTTCCTCCCAACAATGCTTTCCAAATTCATTGCCTCTACCACATGAAATGATAGGGCAGCACACCCTTGGGAACAGCACCACCTGCAATTCTCCTACAAGCTGCAGTCCATCCTGATCTAGATCTACATCACTGTTCCTTCACTGTCATTGGATCAATATCCTGTAACTTCCTTCCCAATAGTACTGTCAATATATCTACAGCGATTTAAAAGGTGGGCTCACCACTACATTTTCAAAGACAATTAGGGATCAGCAACAAATGTTGTCCTTGCCAGTAATGACCCTATCCAATGAAAGAAAAAAGAAGACCTCTATAATAATAATAATGCGGTACATTTGTGAAAGTGTTTGAAGGAATAAAGGATATAGGATGGCAGAGAGGCGAAGGGAAAGGAGTTCTATAATATGGCACTGACACTGTACTGGTGAAATAAATGGGATCAAATTGGGTGGTTTCTATTTTCTTTACACATGTACAAATCTAAAAATGTCCACAAACACACAATACACATACACAATTTGTTTATGCAAAGAACAGAGTTGCATTTATATAGTGCCTTTCTCAATCACTTCAAGTCCCAATGCCTTTTACAATCGATTAATTACATTTGAACTGTTGCAATGTAGGAATTGATGCCAAAACACTAGAAAAAGGTCCCCTAATATTTTTTCAAAGTAGCACCAAATTATCTTTAATATCCACCTGAAAAGGACAAATGGGGTCTTGGTTTAACTTCTCACTAAATAATTGTACCTCTGACATCTTATGTAGCAAATCTGTGAAGCATTCCATATTTTAGCTAGATGATCAGAATGATTATATTGAATGGCAGAACAGGCTGCAAGGGCAGAATGGCCTACTCCTGCTCCTATTTTCCTATGTTCAGTTCTACGTTGCAGTGTAAACCTGGACTACATACTTGTTCCTGGAGTGGAAGATGAATCACAATCTTCTGACTCAACAACAGTGTGATGAAATGAACCACAGCTGACACATCCACCCACACCCATGCATAAATAACTTCAACAATACTGATTGAAATGATCAATGAACTTCAAAATCTATGTTTGACAGCTGAAAACTGGTCCACAGGTTAAATGCTTCAGACTGCCAATGAAATGTGTAGAGGATCGAGACACCGATACAAACTGGATGAGATTACTTTATAATAATGATCTTCATTAGTGTCACAAGTAGGCTTACATTAACACGGCAATGAAGTTACTGTGAAAAATACTCCGGCGCATGTTCGGATACACAGAGGGAGAGTTCAGAATGCCCAGTTCACCTAACCAGCACGTCTGTCAGGACATCTGTGGTGTTGGGTGTTCTGACACACAGAAGAGCCAACACAGTTGCATATGGTACAACGCTTCTTTATTTAAACTCACTATTTACAACTTGGTCTTTGCACTCTGCACGTGGGGGGCTCCCTGCTTGTGGTGTTTCAACAGCTCTTTCTTGTTTCCTTCTCCCCAGACCTACTGACCTCCAGGTGTCGTGCTCGTGCTTTTTATGTGGTTGGTGTTCTTGTCTGTGATTGGTTGTGGTGTTGTGTACTCTGATTTGCCTGTTAGTGTGTCCATCATGATGTGTGTGTTTGAATATCATGACATCCCCCCTTTTTACAAAGATATGTGCCTACGTGGTAATAAATATGATCCTGACGTGAGTGCATCTAAGAGTGTGTGTGTGTCGTGTGCAGCATGTGTCTATGACGGAACTATGTACATGGGGGCGATGTCGAGTGCGTCACATGAATCCAGTTGTACCATAACATAACAGAAATGCGAACGAGAGAAGAAGAAAAAAAATTTGAACAGTTGTCCAGTCAGACGACATCTGGAACGATAAACAACAACAGGTTATCATGTAAAATTGTCCAACTTATTAAACATATGAACTGTATTATAAGTCCATTCTAATGGGTTTGCGACGAATTCGGGTTGACCGCCTTAAGGGTGGATCAAGAACCACCGGCTGCTGTGCAGGCATGGCCATGGGTGGCGATGGAAAGGGCGTGATGTGTGGCAGCTCCACAAAGTCATCCTCGGAAGCCTGTTGAGGATCTGGCGTGTTGTGTGGCTGTGAGCGTGGAAGTCGGCGAAGGGCGCGCCGATTGCGGCGACGCACGGAACCATCCGGCATGCGAACCAGGAACGAGCGGGGAGCCACTTGTCGGAGGACTTCGGCCGGTGCTGACCAGCCACCATACGGTTGATGGACGCGTACTTTGTCTCCGGAGGACAGGGGGGGCAGGTCCGTCGCTCGTGTGTCGTACCGACCTTTCTGGCGATCACGCTGCAGTTGCATGTTCTGAAGAACCGCCTCATGGTCTGTTGTCGGTGCCAGGACGGAAGGTACCGTCGTCCTGAGGGAGCGACCCATTAGTAGCTGCGCTGGCGAGAGGCCCGTGGATAACGGGGCCGATCGATAGGCCAGCAAGGCAAGGTTAAAGTCCGATCCGTCATCAGCCGCCTTGCACAGGAGCCGCTTTGCGATGTGGACACCCTTTTCAGCCTTCCCGTTCGATTGTGGATGCAGAGGGCTGGATGTCACATGAGTGAAACCATATGCTGCGGCAAAGGACGACCATTCACGGCTGGCAAAACAAGGTCCATTGTCTGACATGACAGTCCTTGGAATGCCGTGGCGAGCAAACGTTTCCTTGCAGGCCCCAATGACTGCGGACGACGTCAGATCATGGAGAGGCATGACTTCCGGGTAGTTTGAGAAGTAGTCTATAATAACAATGTAATCTCTGCCGAGCGCGTGAAATAGGTCAACACCCACCTTCGCCCAGGGGGACGTCACCATCTCGTGTGGTAGAAGTGTTTCCGGAGGTTGCGCTGGCTGAAACCTCTGACAGGTTGTGCAGTTGAGCACCATGTTGGCTATGTCTTCATTAATACCCGGCCAATATACCGCCTCCCGGGCCCTTCGTCTGCATTTTTCGACGCCCAAGTGGCCTTCGTGTAGTTGACGAAGAATCATCTGGCGCACACTGTGTGGAATGACGATCCTATGCGATTTCATAAGGACCCCGTCTATATTGGTGAGATCATCTCGCACATTATAAAACTGGGGGCACTGCCCTTTTAGCCACCCTTCCGTCATGTGGCGCATCACTCGCTGCAGCAGAGGGTCAGTCGCCGTCTCTGCGCGTATGTGGGCCAGACAAGGATCATCAGCTAGCATATTTGCTGCTGTCAGAGTCACGTGTGCCTCAATTTGACGCACGAACCCCTCCGCATCTGGTGGTGTGCTCACTGCTCGGGAAAGAGTGTCCGCCACTATGAGTTCCTTCCCCGGAGTGTAGATCAGTTCAAAATCGTACCTCCTGAGTTTAAGTAAGATGCGCTGGAGGCGAGGAGTCATGTCGTTCAGGTCTTTGTTAATGATGTTGACCAGGGGGCGGTGGTCAGTTTCGACCGTGAATCGTGGCAGGCCATACACATAGTCGTGGAACTTGTCCAGTCCAGTTAACAAGCCCAGGCATTCTTTTTCGATTTGCGCGTAGCGCTGTTCGGTAGGGGTCATGGCTCGTGAGGCATACGCAACCGGGGCCCATGATGACGTGCTGTCTTTTTGCAGGAGTACCGCTCCAATACCAGATTGGCTGGCGTCTGTTGAGATCTTTGTAGGGCGAGTCGTGTCAAAGAAGGCCAGCACTGGTGCCGTGACCAGTTTGTGCTTGAGCTCCTCCCATTCCCGCTGATGCGACTGGTGCCAGTTGAATTCCGTCGATTTTTTTACGAGATGGCGCATGTTTGTTGTATGAGAAGCCAGGTTGGGAATGAACTTCCCAAGGAAGTTGACCATGCCCAGGAATCTTAAGACAGCCTTCTTGTCAGCCGGTCGTGGCATGGCTGTGATGGCGCTAACCTTGTCTGCATCGGGACGGACCCCGGACCTTGAGATGTGGTCCCCGAGGAATTTCAGCTCCGTCTGGCCGAAAGCACACTTCGCACGGTTGAGACGCAGGCCATTTTGCCGTATGCGGGTGAAGACACGTCGAAGACGATGCATGTGTTCCTGCGGAGTGGTGGACCAAATGATGATATCGTCCACATATACACGTACCCCTTCGATGCCTTCCATCATCTGCTCCATAATGCGGTGGAATACTTCAGATGCCGAAATGATGCCGAATGGCATCCGGTTGTAGCAGAATCTGCCAAAAGGGGTGTTGAATGTGCATAGTCTTCGGCTGGCCGGGTCCAGTTTGATCTGCCAGAATCCTTTGGACGCATCCAATTTAGTGAATATGTTGGCTCGCGCCATCTCGCTGGTGAGGTCTTCTCGTTTCGGGATGGGATAGTGTTCCCGCATGATGTTGTTGTTCAGATCTTTTGGATCTATACATATACGGAGCTCGCCAGAGGGCTTCTTTACACAGACCATGGAGCTGACCCATGCCGTGGGCTCCGTGACCTTGGATAGGACCCCTTGGTCCTGAAGAATCTGCAGTTGTGCCTTGAGGCGGTCTTTGAGAGGCGCAGGAACCCTGCGAGGTGCGTGAACGACAGGGATGGCGTCCGGTCTGAGTCGAATCTTGTACGTGTGTGGCAATGTCCCCATGCCTTCAAAAACCTCCTGGTTGTGAGCGAGGAGGGAATGGAGGTTCGCGTGGAACTCAGCATCCGGGAAGTCGGATATCTCATCTGGAGAGAGAGACATGATGCGCTGTACCAGGTGAAGGACCTTACACGCTTGTGCGCCCAGTAACGAGTCCTTTGATGAGCCCACAACTTCGAAGGGGAGTGTGGCCGTGTACCTCTTGTGAGTCACCTGTAGCTGGCAAGATCCTACGGACGGGATAACGTTCCCGTTATAGTCAACCATCTTAAGCCGGGATGGTGTGATGGGTGGTTTGACCTTCATGGCCTGGACTGCAGAGTAAGCAATCAGGTTGGCGGATGCGCCGGTGTCCAGACGGAAGGCGACGCGCGATCGGTTGACCGTCAGGGTGGCACACCACTCATCGTCTGGATTGATGGCATTGACCTTGTTGACATCAATGACGGCAACTCGGAAGTCATCCTGGTCATCTGCATCACTTAACTGGAAGTCGTGATGCGTGGGCTGGACGGTCCTGACTCGTGTGCGAGGTTGTCGAGGATGCGCCGGATCCATGGGTTGAGCCGCACGACAGCGGGCTGCGTAGTGGCCTATCATGGCACATCTGTTGCACTGTCGGTATTTTGCAGGACATTGCCCTTTTAAGTGTAGACCTCCACACTTGCTGCACGTCATGACGTCACGACGTTCGTTGCGCCACTGCGCATGCGCAGTGCGATCTTGCGGTGGGCGCGCCTGCGCAGTGCGTCCCTCGTTGTGGCCGTTATTCTTGGCGCGCACCTGCGCGGGAGACCGCGAAAAGCGCGGGAAGCGGCCGCTGTCGTCCGGGCCGTGGGGCGGGAAGAAATCGACGGCCTGGATGCGTTCAACGTCGTGGGCGGCCTGGCTTGCCGATTCGACGGCTGGGGACCCCCTCCGTGCCAACTCGGACGCCTGAAATCGGGCAAAACGGCAGGCAGCATTTTCATGGAGGACACAGGCTTCCACAGCAGACGCTAAGGTGAGGCTCTTTATTTTAAGAAGCTGCTGGCGTAGGCCACTAGAGGCAACGCCAAAAACAATCTGGTCCCTGATCATGGACTCTGTAGTGGTGCCGTAACCGCAGGACTGCGCTAGAATCCGGAGGTGCGTCAAAAAGGGTTGAAAAAGCTCCTCCTTACCTTGCAGGCGTTGCTGAAAGATGTATCTTTCGAAAGTTTCGTTTACTTCAGTTTGAAAGTGCTGGTCCATTTTGAGGATGACCGTGTCATATTTGGCCTGGTTTTCGCCTTCCTCGAACACCAGTGAATTAAAGACATCATTTGGGTGGGGGCCTGCGTAGAAGAGGAGCATTGCAATCTTCGAATCATCCGAGACATTCTGTTTTTCGGTGGCACGGATGTACAGGTCAAATCGCTGCCTGTAGAGCTTCCAGTTGGTGCCTAGGTTCCCCGTGACTTGCATCGGCTGCGGTTTGCCGGTGTGGTCCATGTCCAGAATGGCAGGTTGGTAGGCAGGTATCGATCCACTCCTGTACCATGTGGTGTTGGGTGTTCTGACACACAGAAGAGCCAACACAGTTGCATATGGTACAACGCTTCTTTATTTAAACTCACTATTTACAACTTGGTCTTTGCACTCTGCACGTGGGGGGCTCCCTGCTTGTGGTGTTTCAACAGCTCTTTCTTGTTTCCTTCTCCCCAGACCTACTGACCTCCAGGTGTCGTGCTCGTGCTTTTTATGTGGTTGGTGTTCTTGTCTGTGATTGGTTGTGGTGTTGTGTACTCTGATTTGCCTGTTAGTGTGTCCATCATGATGTGTGTGTTTGAATATCATGACAACATCTGGGAGGAATGCAAGAGGTTTTGTTCTTGAGACGAATTCCAAATCAGTTTTTAAACTGGGATTTAAAAAACATTCCTTGCAAATTTGTGAAGGAATTTCTAATACAAGCTCCATTAAAACACCACAATGCCAATTCTACCACACCCCACCCCACCCACTCATTTTCTTCCTTAACGAAACTCTCCTGACAAGGCTGATTGTTGTTGCATTAAAGCTCCGCAAGTATCTCTGCTCTGTGGAATCTCACTTTAAGTACTATCCCTCACATGCAAGCTTAAAAAGTGAGTTTCAGCAGGCCTGTGGTCACAGTGTCTATCATAGCCAAGCCCAATTCAGCCTTCCCTTCCTGATGGGAACCAATAGATTAATCAAAAGCAGAAAGTTCAATCTTGCCTTGTGCGACCTCATCAAACTCAGTAAAGTATGGTGCAGTGGTTAGTACTGCTGCCTCATGGTGCCGAGGACCTGGATTCGATCCTGACCCCAGGTAGAGTTTGCACATTCTCCCTATGCCTGCGTGGGTCTCACCCCCACAACCCAAATGTGTAGGGTAGATGGATTGGCCCTGATAAATTGTCCCTTAATTGGAAAATCTTTTTTTTTTTTTTTTTTTTAAATCACCAAACCAAAAACATTTTTTAAAACATACATTCCCAGTTCTTGACAGGACAGTGGATCCAGCCATTCAACCACCAGAGGAGCTTGTAGTTCAATAGACACTTGTTAGATCACTCATGCCTCAAAAGGTATGAAAATTTGTCCCACAAGTAAAACGGACCTGTTTACCAACAGTGAACCGTTAAACTTTTTAAAATATTAGTCAGCCAATTAGGATGCAATAAAACCAAGCTAAGAGTCAAAAAGCATTCACATTACAAGAGCCCTAGTTGCCTTAAGGAAGAGTGGAAAGATCATTTATTGATCAATATGCAAATGTAAGGGCAAAAGGCATAAGCAGTTACTTTGCTATGTCAATAAAAAGCCAATTAATCCAGTGCTTTTATACTCAATGACCTTGATAACAAAAATTCTGTGGATTCACTAAAGACCAATATAAATTCAAGCATAATTATTCACATTTATTCATAGAATTCACAGTGCAGAAGGAGGCCATTCAGCCCCTCGAGTTCGCACCGAACCTTGGAAAGAGCACCCTACCCAAGCCCACATCTCCACCCTATCCCCGTAACCGCACCTAACCTTTTTAGACACAAAGGGCAATTTAGCATAGCCAATCCACCTAACCTGCACATCTTTGGACTATGGGAGGAAACTGGAGCACCCGGAGGAAACCCACGCAGACTCTGGGAGAACGTGCAGATGCCGCACAGAGTGACCCAAGCTGGGAATCGAACCTGGGACCCTGGAGCTGTGAAGCAACTGTGCTAACCACTGTGCTACCGTGCCCCCCTAATCTGATTTACTCTGATCTGAGCAAATATCCTCGCCACGAGTTTTGCTAGTGTCACACGGGAGGGTTTAAACTAGTGTGACGGGGGGTGGGAACTGGAGCACTAGGTCAGAAGGTGAAATAACTGAGAGGGAATTAGAGAATAGAGCCAGTAAGACTCAGAAAAGAGCAGGCAGGGAGATGTTGCAAAATACAGCAAGACGTGTGGTCTGAAGTGCATTTGTTTCAATGGGCAAAGTATAACAGGTAAGGCAGATGAATTTAGAGCTTGGAATTATTGTTGTTGCTATTACAGAAACTTGGTTGAGGGAGAGCCAGAATAGGCAGCTAAATGTTCCAGGATTTAGATGTTTCAGGTGGGATAGAGGGAGATGTGAAATGGGTGGGGGAGTTGCACTACTGGTTAAGGAGAATATCATAGCTGTACTGCGGGAAGATACCTCAAGAGGGCTCATGCAGCAAGGTAATATGGGCAGATCTCAGGAATAGGAAGGATGCAGTCACAATTTTGGGGTTAACTATAGGCCTCTCAACAGCCAATGGAAGGTAGAGGAGAAGATATGTAGGCAGATTTTGGAAAGGTGTAAAAGCAACAGGATTGTTGCAGTGGGTGATTTTAACTTTCCCCATATAACTCGGACTCACTTAGTGCTAGGGGCTTGGAAGGGGCAGAGTTTGTAAGGAGCATCCAGGAGGACATCTTGAAACAATATGTAGATAGTATAACTGGATTTGGTATTGGGGACTGAGCCCAGACAGGTGGTCGAAGGTTCGGTAGGGGAGCATTTCGGAAACAGTGACGATAATTCAGTAAGTTTTATGGTACTGTTGGATAAAGATAAGAGCAGTCCTCAGGTGAAGGTGCTAAATTGGGGGGGGAAGAAGGCTAATTATACCAATATTCGGCAGGAACTGGAGAATCTAGATTGGGGGCAGATGTTGAGAGTAAAACAACATCTGGCACGTGGGAGGGTTTCAAAATGTCAGTTGATAGGAATTCAGGATTGGCACGTTCCTGTGAGGTACAAGGAAGAAGGATAAGTATGGCAAGTTTTAGGAACCTTGGATAACTAGGTATATTGTGAGCCTAGTTCAAAAGAAAAAGGAAGTATTCGTAAGGGCTAGAAGGCTGGGAGAAGACAAAGTCCATGAGGGATACAAGGAAAGTAGGAAGGAACTTAAGCAAGGAGCCGGGAGTGCTAAAAGGAGTCACGAAAAGTAATTGGTAAACATGATTAAGAAAAATCCCAAGGCTTTTTACACGTATATAAAGAGCAAGAGGGTAGCCAGGGAAAGGGTTGACCCACTCTAGATCAGGGGAGAGAATCTGTGTGTGGGACCCGAGGAAATGGGATCAAAAAGGAGGTGTTGTTGGGTGTCTTGAAAAGCATTAAGGTAGATAAGTCCCCAGGGCCTGATGCGATCTACCCCAGAATACTAAGGGACGCACGGGAGGAAATTGCTGAGGCCTTGACAGAAATCTTTGTATCCTCACTGGCTACAGGTGACGTCCCAAAGGACGGGAGAATAGCTAATGTTGTTCCATTGTTTAAGAAAGGTAGCAAGGATAATCCAGGAAATTACAGGCCTGTGAGCCTTACATCAGTGGTTGGGAAATTATTGGAGAGGATTCTTTGAGACAGGATTTACTCCCATTTGGAAGCGAGTGGACATATTAGCGAGAGGCAGCATGGTTTTCTGAAGGAGAGGTCTTGTCTCACTAACTTGATCGAGTTTTTCGAGGAAGTGACGAGGATGATTGATGAAAGTAGGGCAGTGGATGTTGTCTCCATGGACTTAGCAAGGCCTTTGACAAGGTCCGTCACGGCAGACTGGTACAGAAGGTGAAGTCACACGGGATTAGAGGTGAGCTGGCAAGATGGATGCAGAACTGGCTCAGTCTTAGAAGACAGAGGGCAGCAGTGGAAGGGTGCTTTTCTGAATGGAGGGCTGTGACTAGTGTGTTCCACAGGGGTCAGTGCTGGGACCTTGCTGTTTGTAGTACATATAAAGGATTTGGAGGCAAATGTAACTGGTCTGATTAGTAAGTTTGCAGATTGGTAAGTTGGTGGAATTGAGGATAGGATGAGGACTGTCAGAGTATACAGATAGTTGGAGACTTGGACAGAGAGATGGCAGATGGGGTTTAATCCAGACAAATGTGAGGTAATGCATTTTGGAAGGTCTAATACAGGTGGGAAATATACAGTAAATGGCACAACCTTAAGAGTATTGACAGGCAGAGGGATCTGGGTGTACAGGTCCATAGGTCACTGAAAGTAGCAACGCAGGGGGAGATGGCATACGGCATGCTTGCCTTCATCGGTCGGGGCACTGAGTATAAAAATTGGCAAGTCATGCTGCAGCTGTATAGAACTTTAGTTCGGCCAAACTTGGAATATAGTGTTCAATTCTGGTCGCCATAGTACCAGAAGGAAGTAGAGGCTTTGGAGAAGGTACAGAAGAGGTTTACCAGAATGTTGCCTGGTAGAGAGGGCATTAGCTGTGAGGAGACATTGGATAAACTCAGTTGTTCTCAGTGGAACGATGGAGGTTGAGAGGTGACTTGATAGAAGTCTACAAAATTATGAGGGGCATGGACAGAGTGGATAGTCAGGAGCTTTTTCCCAGGGTGGAAGAGTCAATTACTAGGAGATGTAGCTTTAAAGGTGCGAAGGGCAAAATTTAGAGATGTGCGAGGGAAGATTTTTTTTTTTTTTTAAACCGAGGGTAGTGGCTGCCTGGAACTCGCTGCTGGAAGAGGTATTGGAAGTAGGGATGTTTAGGGAACGTAATGGCAAAAAGAGAATAGAGGGTTACGCACCTCGGAATTATGGAAGGTTTTAGATTCGACGGCCAGCATGGTCGGCGCAGGTCTGGAGGGCTGAAGGGCCTGGTCCTGTGCTGTACTTTTCTTTGTTCTTTGAATACACAGTTATTACCAAATTTCACAGAAAAGAAACATGATTCTACTTGCCAGAATATTGTATTGCATACCACTAGTATTCATGGACTCATATTGGAGATTACTACTTAATCACAACCAAACATCATCCTGTGAACTGGTACCTTCTCTCCAATGGTAGTCAAACTCTTTAAAATAGCTCCTTGGTAAAGAATCATAGAATTTACAGTGCAGAAGGAGGCTATTCAGCTCGTTGAATCTGCACTGGCCCTTGGAAAGAGGGCCACACCTCCACCCTATCCCTGTAACCCAGTAACACCACTTAATCTTTTTGGACACTAAGGGGCAATTTAGCATGGCCAACCCACCTAACCAACACATATTTAGACTGTGAGAGGAATGGGAGCACCCGGAGGAAACCCACGCAGACACAGGGAGAAAGTACAAATTCCACACAGACAGTCACCCAAGGCCAGAATTGAACACCCGAGGCCGGAATTGAACCAGAGACCCTGGATCTGTGAGGCAGCAGTGCTAACCACTGTGCCACCCTTAATAATACCACTTTGTACTGATCACACTGGAATAAAATAGCAATCATTTGCATTTGGGCAGTTGGTTATTGCCTTTTTTTCTTCATTGCCGTACCTTATTAGCAGGTAGAATCGGGTTTCTTTTCTGTCAAATTTGATAAGAACAGTGTATTCATTGCTCAGATTAGAGTAAACCTGAATAATTATGCTTTAATTTATGTTGATCTTTAGTGAATGCACAGAATTTTGGTCTGAGGGCATTGAGAATAAAAGCACTGGATCAATTGACTTTTTATTGACAGTCTCCGGAGGCAAGGTTAAACCGTCTGCTTCTGATTAATGTATTGGTTCCCATCAGAAAGTGAAGGCTGAATTGAGTGTGGCTATGATAGACACTGTGGCCATGGAGCCTGCTTAAACTTGCCTTACCTTATTTTATAATTAGTCTATAAAATTAAAACAGGAATGAGTCCCTTTTTTAATGCATAAATTAAACTGTCACTCGCCACTTCAGAGTTTTAACACTCCGCATCACTTTCTACGACGTACTGTTCTGAAATCCAACATGACAGGCACTACTATTTGAAATTCTAAGATATGCAAAGGAAATAATAAGAATTAAAGAGTTGCATTTACGTATTACTTTATCACTTCTATCAAAAATGCCTCAAGCTCTTCACTTGAATTACTTTGAAGGATTGCTATTTTGTTGGCAAGTATGGAAGCCATTTTGACCACAGCAATATTTTAAATTATGTCGATAAATGTTCAGTTAATCTTATTCTCGGAGGTGTCCATCAAGTATAGGATTGTTATGTTGTTATATTTATTTGTAAAAGAGAGTTAGAAATTATATTGTTATACACAGGTATTGTTAACGGTATCCAGACCAGACGACAATTTATATTGGGAAACGAGACAAAACCGCCATCGATTTGTAAACTGTGAGAAAAGGATATTTATTTCAGGAGTGATTCCAATGACAACTAGGTATCTTTTATATTAAAACAAATGTTATTATTAACACAGGATTAACCCCATTAACATCCAAGAAAAAAGACAGATGTTTAATTAACAGTTAAACAGTTCTAAACAAAAGTAAGAGGTCTTTGAGATTACTTTCCCATCTACTTCTAAATTTTCAATCAAGCAAAATCCGCAAGCAAAGGTCACATGCTACTTTAATAAAGTTAGCACTGAGTGGCTTACAGATTTATTCACAAAGTCCTTGGGAGAGAAGCTTTCAGAAGTCAGTCTGAAGAACACACCTCCTTTCATCATAATCTAGAACAGAACTATTAAAAATGAAACTAAAAACAGGGGGCGGGATTCTCCCAAAGGGCAGCCTCTGCCGCCCCAGCTGCCGATCTCGGCCTGAACCCGGCGCCGCGGGGTCCACGCATGCGCAGTTGAGCAGGCGCCAACTAGTACATGCACAGTGGCCCCGGTGCCAAATGGCGCAGGGCTACAGGAACCAGCACGGAGGAAAGGAGGCTGGGGGGCAGAGAGGCCAGCACCGATCGCGGGCCAGGCCACTAGGGAGCCCCCCCCCCCTCCCCCCCCACCCCCCACCCCCCACAAGCCGCACCCGGACCCATCAACACCGAGGTCCCGCCATCCCACAGCAGGTTAGAACGGCGCCGGCAAGACTTGGCTTTGTGTTGACGGCCGCTCGGCCCATCCAGCCCAGGGAATCGCGCGCCGGCCGTGCCAGCCCGGGCCAGAGAGTCGGCGCATACCCCGACCCGTGACACACCGACCACACTGGCGCCAATTGCGGCAATTCTCCGCATTTCGGAGAATTGCATCCTGGCGTCGGGGCGGCGTGGCGTGATTCGCGCGGCGCCATGCCGATTCTCCGACCCGGCGGGGGGTCAGAGAATTCCGCCCAGGGGCAGGGCTGAAAACAAAAATAAAAACAAACTCAGGCCCTCCCATGAGTGACATCACAGTCTGCCTAGCTGTTAATTCCTTATTACAGTTTTAGCAGACATATAATTGGGATACCTTAACCAAAGTTATTTTGATAAGATTACTGTAATAGACACGATGCAATATGTAAAAGAATCCTACATTCATCACAGTGTACCATATCACCCACAACCATCAGATGCCAGTTAACAATGTATCAGTCCACAGCACATGGCAAGATAGGAGTAATAAATTCAAAGAAAGCTCCATAATTCGTGTCCAAAAGTAATGATTTCGAACTGCTGAAAAATCTCAAGAGATAGCAAGGATGTTGGCCATTCTCAAGAGAACTCTATTCTTTCGCAAATTGAGAACCAAAAGATGAGGCAAATGGGGTCTTGGTTGTATTTGAGGCAACTTAAGGTTCAACTTTCATCTGGAAAAAGCATCCTTTCCATGACTTGCCATCTTCTTGCAAGAGCTTGCTTGAACCACAACATGGCGTGATGGCAATCTCAGCTTGCCAAACCCTACACTGCTGGTGCAATGGGTTGGTAGAACACCCAAATTTCAGACAGCTAAAGTCTTTGGCATCCAAAATCTCCAGCTCTTCCTTCCTGGAAATCCTCCAAGAAGGCTGGAAAATATCCAGATAAGCCGAGTTACAGTCTTCTTTTGAACTTTCAAGAGTGGCCTATTGGGACTGAATCCTTCATCAATATCATTGATGTATTAGAGGTGGACCGGTGGGCGGGGTGGTCTGGTGGTCCCACAGCATTGGCTCGCATACACTTAAAAGTGCATGTGTAGTGAAGACGTGTTTGATAAGACCAAACTAATTATCCAGTAAAAACAAAGTGCTTCAGCTCTTTAGCCCTCAATGCCTCTAAAAATATATCTTAAAAACCTTGGTGTGTCCATGCAGTCCTCCTGCAGGTGCCATGTAACCTCAATGTACAATAGCTTCATAAACTGTGAATGAAAAGTTCCAAATATCCATAAAATTGAGCTTGCTTGCTGTTTTGTAGGTTTAATTAGTGAGCGATTGAACAATTCAGAACAGGAAGATCCCAGGTTCATTGCTAGTCTATGCTGGGTGAGCTGGAGCTCTGGGAGGGATAGTCACTCTCATTTGGAAAGGACATTTGGAAATGTCCCCACTCCTAATCGATACCTATAATTCTGCAGTAAGCACATCATGTGACTATCTTGTAAGGGCAAGAATGGACTTTTCTCTAATGATTGGCATGAGTTTGTCAACAGTTATTGATTATTCTTCATGCGCATGGCTTGGCAAATAAGGGAATATTGTTTTTTTTAAAAAAAAGGTGATGGAGCTGTACCAGTGAGGAGGACAGGAAAAGATGGAGACATGCAATCAAAGAGACTCTCATCCAAGGGCGGCTTAGTATAACAATGCTGGTATGCCAAATATTGGGAGACATAACTAATTAGTTTTGTAATAACAATTACTAAGCTTTATAAAAATTCATTCATGCGACGCAGGCGTCACTGGCTAGGGATAGGCCAGCATTTATTGACCAATTCAACCTCAATGTTTCTCTGGACAGAACAAACCTCCTGTTATGTAACTTCATGGCTTAATGTTCCTTTCAGATGGACAGGATGAAAACAGCTGCATTCAGGAAGAGCAGTGAAACTATGGTCAGAATTTTATGTTGCTCGGGCAGGCACATGCCTGACCCAGTAACGGGCAAAATTGTGCGAGGTGTTGGGCACGCGTCTCGATGCCATCGCATAGTATTTTGGTCAGCAGGCATGAGAGAGTCAGAAGTGACCCCCCCGCCGGGTGGGAGAAACGCCGGGGGTTGGCGTGAATCCTGCCCCGCCGACCTCCCAATTCTCCCGCCCCCCACAAACCGGCCCTACGTGAGTCGCGCTGCCCGCCTCGGAGAATGGCGGGGTCCGGCACGACTCAATGGGCGCCGGGCCGCCCGAATTCTCCGGCCTGCAATGGGCCAAAGTCCCGCCCGTCTGTAGCCGGTCCTGCCGGCGTAAGTCAGAATAGGTCCCTTACCGGCGGGAACTGGCGGCGCGGGTGGGATCTTGCCCTGGGAGGTGCCCCCATGGTAGCCTGGCCCGTGGTTGGGGCCCACCGATCCACAGACGGACCTGTGCCGTGGGGGCACTATTACTCCGCATCGGCCGTTGTGGTCCTCCGCTATGGCCGATGCGGAGATGAACCCTCCCGCACATGCATGGGGATGACGCCAGCACGCGCTGGCACACCCGCGCATGCGCTGACTCGCGCCAGGCGGCGGAGGCCCTTCGGGCGCCGGTATTAGGGGAAGTAGCGCAACACAGATAGTAGCACCAGCTCATGAGGATGGACACCACCTCATGTTTGATAGTCCTGGTTAGGTTCTGGGCTCTTCCCAGCACAGTGTTCTCAAACAAGCAGCTTGTTACTGGTTTGCAAAACAGACCGTTGCTGAAATTGCTTGGGCTGTCGCCCCATTACTTGTATCCGGATCAGTATCCCAGGGACTTCCAGTTCTGACCATGGCAGAATTTGCAGGGCGTGGTGATAATTTAAATGACCATGCGTGCACCTGCTCCACTAGAGACAGATCCCAAAACCCCACATGAGCCAGAAATGGTGGCATCCACTGCCACCTGGGGGTAAGGTCTCAGAAAGAAGAATAAACACAGTGCCCCTTCCAAGATTTAAAATAGCCTTTCCACATTTAATTCAACTTAATAGAGACCCAGAATTTCCTTTGTTCATCAACTTCCCCTGTCCTTCCTCCGCTCATGAAAGGCCTGATGCCTCAGTGATGTAACTAAAATGGGTAATTCATTAGTGAGCCTGAGCACTTTACCTCACTGTATGAATGCTGTGTTAATGACTTCCTTATAACCGTGAGATAAACTTCTAACTCATATCTTTTCCACTATGGATAAAGACTGCATTATCATCACCTCCACCCTGGTCTCGCCCCACTGCCTCCACTATCAGAACCCTTAACCACAAGTTCAGGACCTCCGGAACACATGGCTGTAAATCTCTCCTTATCAGCCAACTAAATGCTTCCCCTCAAGTAAAACCTGGCATCCACACCCACCCGGTTTAAATCCAACTCCCCAATCAGCTCTGCCCTCGCCAGGCTGCATTGGATTCCCAATATGCCAAGTTCATTTCCAATCCTATTTCATAGCTTTTCCCCACATCAACTCTTAAAAGCTTTTTCTGCCATAGGCTGTACTTTGGAACTCCCTTCTGTTCCATCAGTGCAGGTAGAGCCTTCAGCTCTCAAGGCCCCTATCATCTCCCTAAACCTCTCTTCTTGTGGCCTATTTTTGGATCATGAAATGCATCACTTCTCTTCAACCAAGATTTCAATTGATTCCACTAACTTTCCTCCTATATTGGCTTGTCATCTGGCTCACACCAGTGGTACGCCTTGGGCAATTTTACTGAGGTAAGGAGGAAAAGGGGACAACAAAATGTAAGCAGTTGTTGTTTTTGGGATATTAGCCCAATCACTTATGAGTTAAATAGAGGAGAAATCAGTCAGAATTGTTGTGTGGTATCCAGCTATTACTGTTCAAAAGTTCACATCTGAATGTCAGTTGATGACAAGGTTGAGTTTGAAGATGATGCTCCCCCTCCTTATGATATAGACTATCCAGATTCAAATATAAATCAGTGGCCGCCTAGGTTAGGCACCAGCAAATAACAGTATCATGTTCCTTAAGTAACAGAGAAGGGAGAAAATTGATGAAGATAGGAAGGCACTGGGTTCTATAATCAATAATTTTGCTAAGAACAAACACAGCAATTTTTCTTTTCTTCATGGGATGTGGGTGTTGTTGGCTAGTCCAGATTTTATTGACCATCCCCAAATGCCCTCGAGAAGGTGGTGGTGTGCTGCCTCTTTGAAGCGCAGCAGTCGGGACTTCCGGTGACGGCGGGCGGGAGGCGGCCGCACAATGGAGGGCTCCCGTTCAGCAACGGCATTTTAGGGGCTTTAAGCCCGGTCCCAGGGTCCACGGAGGCGGCAGAAGCAGGGAGAAGGCACGGAGGAGGCACAGTGAAGACACAGGAGGAAAAAAAGAACAAAGAAAAATGTCGAGGGTGAGCAAGAAAATGGTTGAAATAAAAAACAGCTGAAGGTCCGTCGGGGAGTGGAAAGGTCACCGCGGGGTCACCAAGGAAAATGGAGGCTGGAGCACCAGGGAAGGCCACACTGCTTACGGCTGAAGAAATAACTAAGGTGATGGCTGCGGAATTTGAAAAGCAGTTGGCGCAGATTGCGAAATGCATGGAGACGGTGAGGAAGGAGATGAGGGAGGTTTTGAGTGTGCTGGTGGAGGAGGCGGTTTCCCCGGTGAGGACGGAGGTGGCGAGCGCAGTGGCGGAGGTGCGAGAGCAAGGGGAGGCGCTGAAGGAAGTGGAGGAGACATTATTGCAGCACGGTGATCAACTTGCCTCGATGGGGAAAGAGATGCGGAAGGTGATGGATACTAACAAGGATCTGCGAGGAAAAATGGAAGACCTGGAAAACAGATCCAGGCGACAGAATTTGAGGATTGTGGGGCTGCCCGAAGGAGTTGAAGGACCGAAGCCGACTGAGTATTTTGCCACGATGTTGGCAAAACTAGTGGGGGAGGGGGAGGATCCCTCCCGATATGAACTGGATCGGCTCATCGGTCGAGGAGGCCTGTACCAAAGGCAAGTGAGCCGCCAAGGGCAGTGACTCTGTGCTTCCGTAGGTACAGTGTGAAGGAGAACGTCCTGAGCTGGGCCAAGCAGAAGCAGGTGGTGCAGTGGGCTGTGTGGTAGTATGTATTGGGGGTCATGTGGGACTGGAAGCCCTAATGTCATTGGCTGACAGATCCCGGGTCCTGGTTGGCCTTTGACCTCAAGCTCCACCCTGAAGGCGGAGTATAAGAAGCCGGAGTCTTCCCCCGCAGGCCAGTTTACTATCGAGCTGCGGGGGAACAGACACGCTTAATAAAGCCTCATCGACTTCACTCTATTCGTCTCACGGAGTCTTTGTGCGCTACAATTTATTAAGCGTGCCTAAAAAGGACTATGGAGCTCAGGATCATTCCGGAATGCCTGAGGATCAGCCCCCACGCAGTGAACGCGGCAGCAGCCTTCAAGCACTGGCAGACTTGCTTCGAGGCCTACCTCAGAATGACCACCGGCCGAGTCTCAGAAGACCAAAAACTGCAGGTCCTGCACTCGAGGGTGTGCACGGAGATTTTCTCCCTCATCGAAGACTCGGACGATTTCCAGACGGCCTTCGCATCACTGTAAAGTCTCTACGTTCGCCCAGTTAACCAAATCTACGCTCACTACCAGCTCGCGACGAGACGGCAAGCTCCCGGAGAATTGATGGACGAGTTCTACGCCGCGCTGCTGATTTGGGGACGAGCCTGCAGCTGCCCGTCGGTAAACGCAAACGAACACACGGACATGTTAATGCGCGACGCTTTTGTGGCAGGTATGCAATCCTCCCAAATCCGCCAAAGACTTCTAGAAACAGAGTCGCTAGGACTCAGAGGCACGGACCCTAGCAGCCTCCCTAGACGTGGCCGCGCGTAATACCCGCGCCTACGGCCCCGACCGCGCGGCAAACCATTGGGCCCCGTACGTACCCGTCGCGGCAAACCCCCTACCCCCCCCCACAGGCTTGCGCGGTCCAAATGCCGAGTCGCACCAGGGGCGCCCGCTGTTATTTCTGCGGCCAGGCGAAACACCCCCGGCAGCGCTGCCCGGACCGCGCAGCAATCTGCAAAAGCTGCGGGAAAAAGGGCCATTATGCGGTTGTGTGCTGGTCCCGCGAGGTCGCCGCTGTCCCGGGAGAACAGGGAGCCCTGCAAGCAGTCTACGCGCCCCAACCCCCCCAGCACGCCATGTGCGACCCGCAGGCGCAGCCGCTCTGGGTCCCGACCACCGCGGTCCCGGGAGAACTGGGAGCCCTGCACGCCGCCTACGCCCCCCAACCCCCCTCCCTGCAGCCCATGTATGACCCGCCACCGGCGCTACCGCTTTGGGTCCCGGCCAACACTCTCCACGGAGAGGAGAGAGTTTTCCGCGTCCCTAACGCCACCCTAACCCCCACCGCGCGCCCCACGCCTGACCCGCCAGCGCCACCTACTTGGGCCCCGACCACCGCTGTCCCCGGTGAGGGAGCTCCGCGCAGCCCCAGCGCTCGCGGCCCCACGCCTGACCCACCGGCGCCGCCGACTTGGGCCCCGACCACCGCTGTCCCCGGTGAGGGAGCTCCGCGCGGTCCTAGCGCTCGCGGTGAGGGAGCTCCGCGCGGTCCTAGCGCTCGCAGTCCTAGCGCTCGCAGTCCTAGCGCTCGCAGTCCTAGCGCTCCCCAGCCCCCGCAGCACACCATGTGCGACCCGCAGACGCCGCCATTTTGGGTCCCGACCACCACGAGGGGAGGAGGGGCGCCACCATCTTGGACCGCCCCAGACCTGTACGACGTGTGGGGGCGGCCATTTTGTCCACCCCCTCCGCCATCTTGTGACCCCCCAGCCATGTGCGATGTATGGGGGTGGCCATTTTGTTCATCCCCGACGCCATCTTGGACGGCAACAACGGACCCCACTCCACTACTACAACCACGGCTCGCTTCGATTACGCTCGATCAAGCTCGGCCCCGGACACTCCAGACGACGACGACAACGGTACAAATAAACGGCCACGAGACGCCATGCCTCGTCGACTCCGGGAGCACGGAAAGCTTTATACACCCCGACACGGTAAGACGCTGTTCCTTAACCACCTATCCCAGCGCACAAAAGACTTGCCTAGCTGCAGGATCCCACTCCGTACAGATCCAGGGATTCTGCATAGTTACCCTAACGGTGCAGGGGAGGGAGTTCAAAACCTACAAACTAAAGGTCCTTCCCCAACTCTGTGCCCCCACCTTGCTGGGATTAGATTTCCCATGCAATCTACAGAGCCTTACGTTCAAATTCGGCGGCCCCATACCCCCACTCACTATCTGCGGCCTCGCTACCCTCAAGGTGCAACCCCCGTCCTTGTTTGCGAACCTCACCCCGGATTGCAAACCCGTCGCCACTAGCAGACGACGGTACAGCGCCCAGGACCGGACCTTCATTCGGTCCGAAGTCCAGCGGCTACTAAAGGAGGGCATAATCCAGACCAGCAATAGTCCCTGGAGCGCGCAGGTGGTAGTAGTGAAGACAGGGGAGAAACAAAGGATGGCCATTGACTATAGCCAGACCATCAACAGGTACACACAACTAGACGCGTACCCTCTCCCCCGGATATCCGACATGGTCAATCGGATTGCCCAATATAAAGTCTTCTCCACTGTGGACCTCAAGTCCGCCTACCATCAGCTCCCCAGCCGCCCAAGTGACCGCAAGTACACAGCCTTCGAGGCAGACGGGCGATTATACCATTTCCTACGGGTCCCTTTTGGCGTCACAAACGGGGTCTCGGTCTTCCAACGGGAGATGGACCGAATGGTTGACCAACATGGGTTGCGGGCCACGTTCCCGTATCTCGACAATGTAACCATCTGCGGCCACGATCAGCAGGACCACGACGCCAACCTCCAAAAATTCCTCCAGACCGCCAAAGCCTTGAACCTCACGTACAACGAGGACAAGTGCGTCTTTAGCACCGACCGGCTAGCCATTCTGGGCTACGTAGTGCGCAATGGGATAATAGGCCCCGACCCCGAACGTATGCGCGCACTCATGGAATTTCCCCTCCCGCACTGCCCAAAAGCCCTGAAACGCTGCTTGGGCTTCTTTTCGTACTACGCCCAGTGGGTCCTACAGTACGCAGACAAGGCCCGCCCCCTAATACAGACCACGACCTTCCCTCTGTCGACAGAGGCTTGCCAGGCCTTCAGCCGCATCAAAGCGGATATCGCAAAGGCCACGATGCGCGCCAATCGACGAGTCCCTCCCCTTCCAGGTCGAGAGCGACGCCTCCGACGTAGCTCTAGCGGCCACCCTTAACCAAGCGGGCAGACCCGTGGCCTTTTTCTCCCGGACCCTCCACACCTCAGAAATCTGCCACTCCTCAGTGGAAAAGGAAGCCCAAGCCATAGTGGAAGCTGTGCGACATTGGAGGCATTACCTGGCCGGCAGGAGATTCACTCTCCTCACTGACCAACAGTCGGTAGCCTTCATGTTCGATAGTGCACAGCGGGGCAAAATAAAAAACGACAAAATCTTAAGGTGGAGGATCGAGCTCTCCACCTTCAACTATGAGATTTTGTATCGTCCCGGAAAGCTGAACGAGCCGTCCGATGCCCTATCCCGCGGCTCATGTGCCAACGCACAAATTAACCGCCTCCAAACCCTCCACGAGGACCTCTGCCACCCGGGGGTCACTCGGTTTTACCACTTCATCAAGTCCCGCAATCTCCCCTACTCTTTAGAGGAGGTCCGTACAGTCACAAGGGACTGCCACATCTGTGCGGAATGCAAGCCACATTTTTTCAGGCCAGATGGAGCGCACCTGATTAAGGCTTCCCGCCCCTTTGAACGCCTCAGTCTCGATTTCAAAGGGCCCCTCCCCTCCACCGACCGCAACGCATATTTTCTTAATGTAGTGGATGAATACTCCCGCTTCCCTTTTGCCATTCCCTGTTCTGACATGACCGCGGCCACAGTCATTAGAGCCCTGAACAGCATCTTCACACTGTTCGGTTACCCCGCATACGTCCACAGCGACAGGGGGTCCTCTTTCATGAGTGACGAGCTGCGCCAGTTCCTGCTCAGCAAGGGCATAGCCTCAAGCAGGACAACCAGCTACAACCCCTGGGGGAACGGGAAAGTAGAAAGGGAGAACGGCACGGTCTGGAAGGCCGTCCTACTGGCCCTACGGTCCAGGGACCTCCCAGTTTCACGGTGGCAGGAGGTCCTCCCGGACGCTCTCCATTCCATCCGGTCGTTATTATGTACGAGCACTAATCAAACACCACATGAGCGTCTCCTTGTCTTCCCTAGGAGGTCCTCCTCTGGAACGTCGCTCCCGACCTGGCTGGCGGCCCCAGGACCCATCCTGCTCCGAAAGCATGTGCGGGCACATAAGGCGGACCCGTTGGTCGAAAGGGTTCACCTCCTCCACGCGAACCCCCAGTACGCCTACGTGGAGTACCCCGACGGCCGACAGGACACTGTCTCCCTGCGGGATCTGGCGCCCGCCGGCAACACGCACACCCCCCCGACACCATCAGCCCAACCCCCCCCCTTCCTGCCACCGCCGCACCCCGCGACCGCCCCCTTCCCAGGAGGATCGGGTCCCCCTCCCCTCAGCTCCGACCAAGAATCAAGGCCAAGCTGAAACCGTAAGGCTCCTGGAGGCGACAACACCGGTACAAGCACCACCACCACCGCCGGGGCCGAGGCGATCGACACGGACGACCAGACCGCCCGACCGACTCATGGCGTCAATGTAAAACAAATATGGACTGTTCACAAGAACATTTTGCTTTTCTTCCTATACCCTCTGTAAATAGTTGCAACAGGACAAAATTGTCCAATACTGTATTGCCATGTGAATGTTTTGTCCTCCCAGGACCAGCCCTGTAAACCCTTACCACCATACGAAGCATCACCCCGCCGGGTTCATTTTGACAAGGGGTGAATGTGGTAGTATGTATTGGGGGTCATGTGGGACTGGAAGCCCTAATGTCATTGGCTGACAGATCCCGGGTCCTGGTTGGCCTTTGACCTCAAGCTCCGCCATGAAGGCGGTGTATAAGAAGCCGGAGTCTTCCCCCGCAGGCCAGTTTACTATCGAGCTGCGGGGGAACAGACACGCTTAATAAAGCCTCATCGACTTCACTCTATTCGTCTCACGGCGTCTTTGTGCGCTACAGGCTGGAGCTGGTATACGTGTATACCAGGACGTTATGGTGGAGCTGGCAAGGAGGCGGGCTGCCTTTGAACCGCAGCAGTCAATGTGTTGTAGGTACACTCACAGTGCTGTTAGGGAGTTCCAAGATTTTGACCCAGTGACAGTGAAGGTTCAGCGATATATTTCTAAATCAGCATGGTGTGTGACCTGGGAGGGGAACTTGCAGGCGAAGGAGTTCCCATGTATTTGCTGCTCTTGTCCTTCAAGGTAGTAGAGGTTGTGAGTTTGGCAGTTGCTGCTCGGGCACAGTTTCCAAGGAACGTAGAGACCTTTTTTTTTTGGTTTTGAATTGTTAATTGAAAGCTGTTTTTTCCGTGTATGTTAACGGGGTAAATGTGTGTTAATAATAAAGTTTGTTTTAATACAAAAGATCCTTAGTTTGTCAGTGGAATCACTCCTGGAGCGATTCCTCCTCAGTTTGTAAATTGAAAAATTATTGGGGTCTCGTCCAGTTTCCTAATATAAATTGGGGTCTGGTCCGGGTACTGCAACATTCCATCTCCAGACAATATTTACTTCTGTCTTGAACATGTTCAATCAAAATCATTACTCACTACTATTCTGATCTTATATTTTATTAGCAGAGCTATTCCAACTCCTTACCCTTTCTTCCTTGCCTTTCAAAACATCACATGCCTCTGAATATTGAATTCTCAGATTTGGTCACCTTGCAAATATGTGATGAATATCAATTTATTCTACTTGTCATCTCAATTTATTAATTTTGTGACAGAATGCTAGGACATGGTTTTATCACGGATATAAAATCTTTTAAAGTTCACTCCTTATCTGCATCCCTACCTGCTGCTTTATTTTTCGGACACTCAGTTGGAGTCATCAGCAAAGGCACGGAGTCAGAGCAAAAGGATTATGGCTTATTTTTCCTGCGTAATATCCATGTGCTAGATAGGGAATAGAAACAGCAGAACATATCAGATGAATACATGGCTGAAGAAATGGTGCCAACGGGGGAGAGTGTGGGACCATTTCTGGGGGAGGCAAGGCCAGTACAAACTAGATGGGTTATACCCGGGTAGGACTGGGACTCATGTCCTAGGGGGAGTATTTGCTAGAGTGGTTGGGGAGGGTCTAATTAAAATGGCAGGGGGGTGGGAACATATACAAGGAGTCAAAGGAGGGATAAACATGGACAAGAGCAAAAGACAGAAAAGGATACAAGTGATAGGCAGAGAAATCAAGGGCCAGGATGAAACAGCGTCAGTGAAAAATAATGGGAATGGGACAAGGAATGTTACAAGGACGATTCTCAAGGCTTTGTGCTAATGCGTGGAGCGTTCGCAATAAAGTGGATAAATTAATCTCACAAACAGATGTTACCAGGAATGATATAGTAGGGATTACGGAGACATGACCAAGGATTGGAATTGGACATCCAGGGATGTTTAGTATTTAGGAAGGACATACAAGGAAAAAAGGTGGTGGGATTGCATTGCTGGTTAAAGAGGAAGTTAGCGCAATAGTGTGGAAGGATATTAGCTCCGACAATATGGAATATGTAAAGTAGAGCCGAGAAACACCAAGGGGCAAAAGAATTAGTGGGGTATGTATATAGAACCTCAAGTGGTAGTGGTGATGTTGAGAATGGCATTGAACAGGAAATGAGAGGTGCATGCGATAAAGGAGCATCTGTGATTATGGATTATTTGAATCTATTTATGGATTGGTTAAATCAAATTAGTAACAGCACCGTAGAGGACAAATTTCTGGAGTGTGTATGGGATGGGTTTCTGGACCGATAAGTTTGAGGTACCAACCAGAGAACAAGAAATCCTAGACTGGATATTGTGCAATGTGAACAAAATAATTGGCAATTTAGTTATGCAAGACCCCTTGATTGAATTCTTCATCAAGATGGTGAGTGATGTAGTGGATTCCGAGACTAGCACCCTGAATCTAACTAAATGAAACTATAACGGTATGAGGCGCGAGTTGGCTATGATGGATTGGGAAACATTACTTAAAGGGATGACAGTGGATAGGCAATGGAAAACTTTCAAAGTGTGCATGGGTACAAACTGAAATGTGTAACATAAAAATGTGAAAAACCAATGCAGATATATATATATTTTTTAAATGTGCATGGGTGAACTGCAACAATTGTTCATTACTGTCTGGCGCAAAAATAAAAGGGGGAAGGTGGCAAAACAATGGCTTACAGAGGAAATTAGAGATAGTATTAGATCCAAGGAAGAGGCATACAAATTGGTCAGAAAAAAAACAGCAGACGTGAGGTTTGGGAGCAGTTCAAAATTAAGCAGAGGAGGACAAAGGAATTGATTAAGAAGGGGAAATAGAGTTCGAGAATAAACCTGCAGAGAACATGAAAAGTGACTCTAAAAACATCTATTGGTACGTGAAAAGAGAAAAAAAGATTGACAAGTGCAGGTCCCTTATGATAAACCTCCTTCACTCCAAAAGCCGGAGTAAATCCAAAAATCGACCAGCTGCTGATGTGATGAATATCACGTTCACCGCAGAATTCGGTTTAAAATAAGGCATTAATACAAACAGCTTTTTAATTCAATGTGGAATAAAACCACTTCAGCTAAAGGTCAGGTAGAGGTTACCATCTGACAAGAGAAACTGAAGCTGGTTTCAAAGACTCATTAATACAAACAAAGAAAGGCTGTTCTTTTGACAGACCATAAAGATTCTTTGAGATTACTCCCAGAATATATAGATAGTCAAAACACAAGGACAGGGGATCCTTCAGATAAACAGATACACAAATCTTTCCCTAACTATACCTCTTGACACTTAGAATAACACCCTCACAAAAGTGTCTGTTTTGGTATCTAAAGAACATGACAACACTGAAAAAAGACAGGCCTCGATAGGGGCCCCCTTTGCCAATATATCCTAGGACGCCTGACATTTACACAGTCCCTACGACCATTAAAAGATCTATTAATGATAATACATCCAATTAGCCATTTGGCTATAGGTAATTAACCAACCATAGATGACAAAATGACAGATGCCATCCTTGACCGATAAGGGGATTTTATGTATAAAACGAGAAGGCATCTTAGCAGAAAAATACACCAACACATTTTCCTGCTGACCCTCCTCCGGGGTGAGAGTCAGTTCTGTTCTTAAAAGCTTGTCTCGTCAGACAAAACCACAGGTGTTGTAAGTATGGTTTTGTAGAACTTGTTAGAAATGTATTAAGAAATTGATAGGAGATACTTTAGGATTTTCCATGTTTCAGATATCTCATTCTATTGAGAGAAGTTAGTGTATTAACAGACAATTAAAGACTGTTATTTGATTTATATTTTAACTCTGCAATTCTGTATCTATCGGGAGCATTTTTTATAATAAAAATACTTTGATTAAAATTATACTGTCTAGACTAACTCTCAAAGTCTGAAATCCTAGACACTCATTTAGGAAGTCTCAAATGACTAAGGACCCACAACGTTAGAGGTAAAAGATTTAGTTACGAGTGACGGATCTGAGCTGTTCCCATAAAAAGTAACTGAGATCCTGCTTAACTGTCTGAGGCCAGGAAAAGCATTCTCCCTTTGGGAGATCTATTCTGAATTTCAGCAGAGAAACAGATTTCCCTCTTTTGTGGGTTAACCTAGAGCATAGGTTATTAATAAAGTATTATAAGGTCCGGAATAACCTAAATCCTTCACACTGACCTCTCACTTAGTATTTATACAGCTGGAGCAAAGGAACAAATCCCGAGAAACCATTCATTCTGCATTTGCCCCACTGGCTCCACCCAAAGGAATGGAGATTGAAAACTAATTAACCAAATGTCAGATCATCAACTGTCCATTTTGAAAAGCTTAAAAATGACTTGTCCAGCCGAGGGAGACATTTTCCCTCGTGTCTCGACATGACATAGGGAAGAGGCAAAGTGGCTTTAAGAGACTTTGGACAGAGTTAGCAAGGGGGCAAGAACATGGCAGATGGAATAGGATGTGGAAAAGTGTGAGGTTATCCACTTTGTGTGTGTGTGTGTTGCGGGGCGGGGGGGGGGGGGGAGGAGAGACTTTGAGGTGGATGATCAGCCATGATTGTAGTGAATGGCTAAACTGGCTTGATGGGCTGAATGGCCTGCTCCTATGTAAATTGTCCTTCAGTCCCATGTCAGTCAAGCATTCCCGGGATGAGGTTTGTTCCCAATTTCTTCTTTTGCTGTTCCTGGCCTGAACGTTCTTCACTTCGGTGTATGTTTCTGCCCTGCATGTAAATAGTTTTGATCCTGGGATGGATGCACCACGTCTGAATGGATGAACTGGCAGCGGGTAGCTCACACCACATCTGCTCTTTCAGGTCCGCATTCTGAACCAAGGCTCTCTTTCAGGTCCGCATTTTGTACCAGTGCTCTCTTTCGGGTCTGCATTTTGTACCAGTGCTCTCAGTGATATCATGTAGCAGGGATTTTAAAATCGCCAGCCATGGAATTTCTCCAGCTAATTTTTTTCCACTCTTTCACCAAACTCTTTTCTCCATTGTAACAGCATTGGAACCAGTGACTGGTGATCTATATCTGGTGATCCTCAGGTTAAATCCTCCGCTCTGAGGTCCCCACCTCCTTCAAGAAGACCACCATAATACCAGTACCAAAGAAGAACAAGGTCGCCTGCCTCAATGACTACCGACCGGTGGCCCTGACGTCGGTTATCATGAAATGCTTCAAGCGGCTAGTCATGAGACGGATCATTGCCAGCTTCCCAGACGGCCTCGATCCACTGCAGTTTGCCTATCGCCCCAACCGGTCGACAGCAGATGCTATCTCCCTGGCTCTACAATCAACATTCGAACACCTCAACAAGGACACCTATGTAAGACTGCTGTTTATCAACTACCGCTCCACCTTCAACACCATTATCCCAACAAGACTAATAACCAAACTCTACAATCTTGGACTTGGCCCCTCCCTGTGCAGCTGGATCCTTGACTTCTTCACCAACAGACCGCAATCTGTCAGGATAGGCAACAGCATCTCCTCCACAATAGTCCTAAACACCGAGGCCCTGCAAGGATGTGTGCTCAGTCCTCTACTGTACTCCCTATACACACACTTTTTATTTTTAGTTTAGCGTACCCAATTCATTTTTTCCAATTAAGGGGCAATTTATCGAGGCCAATTCACCTACCCTGCACATCTTTGGGTTGTGGGGGCGAAACCCACGAAAACATGGGGAGAATGTGCAAACTATACACGGACAGTGACTCAGAGCCGGGTTCAAACCTGTGACCTTGGCGCCATGAGGCAGCAGGGCTAACTCACTGCGCCACTGTGCTGCCCATCCTATACACACACTTGACTGTGTGGCAAGATTTAACTCCAACTCAATCTATAAGTTTGCGGATGATACGACTGTGATGGGCCGTATCTCAAACAACGACGAATCAGATTCCAGGAGGGAGATAAATCACTTGGTTGCATGGTGTACCGAAAACAGCCTCTCTCTAAATGTCGGAAAGACCAAGGAACTGATCATCAACTTCAGGAAGCGCAGCACGACACACACTCCCGTCTGCATCAATGGCTCCGAAGTGGAGATGGTCGATATCTCTCCTGACAGCCTGAGCTTCACACAGAAAATGCAGGCATATGAGGGGGTCATTGAATCACACAACACAGAGAGGCCATTTTGCCATTCATCGGTGTTGGCTCTTCAGAGTTATCGTATTTGTCCCACTCCCTGGGTTTTTCCCCATTGCTCTATGAATCTTGTTTTGACGTTGACTTAGATTGATTTTCAAAATTAATTACGGACTTTGCTTTCGGGCAGCACATTGCAGATCTTGACTCGCTGTGTAAACAAAAAATTGTTCTCATCTATCCTTCTAGATCTTTTGCCAGTTATCTTAAATCTGTGCCCTTTGCTCATTGACCCTTCTGCCCGGGGAAACAGTTTCTCATTATCTGTATTGCCAACACAGCGTTGAATATCTCTATCAAATCTCTTTGATCTCTGCTCGAAGAACATTTTCAGCTTTTTAAATCTCTTTATAGCTGATGCACGATCAATTACAATTAAAGACGAGGTAGTAACATGACTGAAGGCTTTAATAGACTAGAACTGTTCCCCAGCAGCTTCGGTACAGAATGAGGGCTGCTGGGACGGCACCGGTTCTTATACCCCGCCTGTCAGGGCGGAGCTACATACCAAACAGCCAATGGTAGACTCCTAGGTTTAACCAATGGTCTTCAGCCTCTCGGGTACTGCAATACCTGATAATACCACATTAGCTATGGTCCTTCATTCATGACATAATTCTGGTAAATCTCTCTGTACCCTCTCCAAGGCTTTAACATCCATTAAAAAGTGTGGTGCCCAGAATTCTAGACAATAATTTACTTTAGGCCTAATAGGATTGTACACAATGTTGATATATTTTGCATATTTTTACACATTTGTACTTCTAATAATCAAGGATTCCATCTGCTTATCTAACAGCTTTCTCACGCTGTCCTGACAATATGATAAGTGTATGTGAACCCCAGATTCCTAAACATCTAGAGAATATTCCTATTTAGTTTATATTACCTCACATTAATTCTTCCTCCAAAACATCAATCACTTCGCATTAACAATGTTAAATTTCATCTGCTATATATCTGCCCTTGCTAGCGTATGGTTCTCTGAGCCCTGATTATCCTTCTGTCGCCCATTCTCCAGTTGTATTTTTCCCCAATGCAATAATCAGCTGGGCATTGAATCATGAAGGGTTTTACAGCCAAGTCATAAAACTAAATCTTATTAAGTGCCCCTAAATTAAAGGCAAAATTCTGTTTGCTGGAAATCTGAAATAAAAACAGAAAATGCTGGATACACTCAGCAGGTCTGGCAGCATCTGGAGAGAGAAACAGAGTTAATGCTGCAAGTTCAACCTGGCTCTTCTTCAGGATGCTTTGCCACTTAGCCATTCTGACTGAGTTTTGAAATGTAACCATGTCTGATTGATACCTCTGACTATGAAGAAGCAGCCATATGGACTTGAAGCGTTAATGCTGTTTCTCTCTCCATAGGTGCCTCCAGACGTGCTGGATTTATCCAGCATTTTATCTTTGTATTTCATGAAGTGGCCTTGCGTGTGTGGAGGGCCAATCAAGGGCAGCAATCAGGAGTGGGACTTACGGAAGCCAACTGCAGTGTTGCTACTACTACCTTGGTTTCGATCAGATAACTCAGCATAGGATGGTGAGCAGACTTCTAACCTTCCTGCCCTATGAAGTTCACTTGCTGAACGGTGAAACTTGCTGTATCCTTTGAGGAATTTCAAACCCATGTTCAATTGCATAGATCAGTTAAGCATTTACACATCTGAACAGCAACATATTTGGAGAGAGACTGCTCAGCAACAATAATGGTTCCTTCACTGCTGAGAGTAAATTCAATGCTCTCAACTGGGAACAGCACTTGAACGGGGCACAGATCAGAATTCAGGCTACATCAGCCATGATTTTCACATCCATTGGATCTACGTTTATATATACACTGAAGCTACTTGCGAAATGCATTATGATTTTGCTACACATAGCGAACAGATGGAAACTGTTGAATAGGCATTTATTTAAAAGCAGAATGGGGCGGCACGATGGCGCAGTGGTTAGCACTTCTGCCTATGGCGGCTGGTGGAGACCAAGCAGCATGGGCGCAGTGGTCGCAAGGGTTTCTTAAACGCTGCTTTGAGGAGCTGAAAACCGAAATGCTGGCACCAATGAAGGTGGCGATTGAGAAGCTAGTGGAGACCCAGAAGGCCCAAGGGACGGCGATCCGAGAGGTGCGGCAAAAAGCCTCGGAGAACGAGGACGAGGTCTTGGGCCTGGCGGTGAAGGTGGAGGCACACGAGGCGCTGCACAAGAGGTGGGCGGAAAGATTTGAGGACCTGGAGAATAGGTCGAGGAGGAGGAATCTTCGGATTCTGGGTCTCCCTGAAGGAGTGGAGGGGCCCGATGCCGGGGCATATGTGAGCACGATGCTCAATTCACTGATGGGCGCGGGAGCCTTCCCGAGGCCCCTGGAGCTAGATGGGGCGCACCGGGTCCCGACAAGGAGACCCAAGGCCAACGAGCCGCCAAGGGCTGTAGTGGTGAGGTTTCACCGCTCTATAGACAGAGAGCGTGTCTTGAGATAGGCCAAGAAAGAGCAGAGCAGCAGGTGGGAGAACACGGAGATCCGAATCTACCAGGACTGGAGTGCAGAAGTGGCCAAGAAGAGAGCTGGCTTTAATCGGGCTAAGGCTGTGCTCCATCGGAAAGGGGTGAAGTTCGGTATGCTGCAGCCAGCGCGATTGTGGGTCACATTCCAGGATCGGCACCACTATTTTGAAACGCCTGAGGAGGCTTGGAGCTTTATACAGACTGAAAAGTTGGACTCAAATTGAGGGTTTGTTGTTGGGGGGCGGGGGATGTTTGCTGTATATATGGTTTCAACCACGTGTAGGGAATGTTCCCTTGGTTGGGTGCTGGATGGGGAGGGGCGAAGGGATTTGATGGGGAGACTGTGGACGGTGTTGGAGGGAGGGGAGGCCCGGGGATGGGGAATTGAGGTAAGGCCGCAAAAGGAGCTGCGCCAAAGGGGGCGGGGCCGGCTCAGGAAAGCTGACAAAAGTGCTGGCTACGAGAATTGAGGACTGTGTCCCGGGGTTGATCCATGAGGACCAGACGGGATTTGTAAAGGGCAGGCAGCTAAACACTAATGTGCGGAGGCTCCTCAACGTGATTATGATGCCATCGGTGGAGGGAGAAGCGGAGGTAGTGGCAGCTATGGACGCGGAGAAGGCCTTCGACCGGGTGGAGTGGGAGTATCTTTGGGAAGTGTTGCGGAGGTTTGGGTTCGGGGAGGGGTTCATCAGCTGGGTCAGGCTGCTATATAGAGCTCCGGTGGCGAATGTGGCTACGAATCGGCGGAGGTCGGAGTACTTTACAGGGGTTGTTTAGCACAGGGCTAAATTGCTGGCTTTGAAAGCAGACCAAGGCAGGCCAGCAGCACGGTTAAATTCCCGTAACAGCCTCCTCGAACAGGCGCCGGAATGTGGCGACTAGGGGCTTTTCACAGCAACTTCGTTTGAAGCCTACTTGTGACAATAAGTGATTTTCATTTTCATTTTTTTTTCACTTTCGGCTGTACCGAGGGACGAGGCAGGGGTGCCCCCTGTCCCCCTTGTTGTTTGTATTGGCAATTGAGCCTTTGGCCATGGCACTAAGGGAGTCCAGGAAATGGAGGGGATTGGTCCGAGGGGGAGAGGAACATCGGGTGTCACTGTATGCGGACGACCTGTTGCTGTATGTGGCAGATCCAATGGAGGGGATGGTGGAGGTCATGCAGACTCTAAGGGAGTTTGGGGACTTCTCGGGCTATAAGCTCAATGTAGGGAAAAGTGAGCTCTTTGTGGTGCATCCAGGGGACCAGGGAAGGGCGATAGACGACCTACCATTGAAGAGGGCGGAAAGGAACTTTCGGTACTTGGGGATCCAGGTGGCTGGGAGTTGGGGGGCCCTGCACAAGCTCAATTTGACGTGGTTGGTGGAGCAGATGGAGGAGGATTTCAAAAGATGGGATGTGCTGCCACTCTCGCGAGCGGGCAGGATACAGTCGGTTAAAATGATGGTCCTCCCGAGGTTTCTCGGTGTTCCAGTGCCTTCCCATTATGATTACCAAGGCCTTTTTTAAACGGGTAGGTAGGAGCATCATGGGTTTCGTGTGGGTAAATAAGACCCCGAGGGTAAAGAGGGTGTTTCTGGAGCGTAGCAGGGACAAATCTGTGCGGCTATTATTGGGCAGCTAACGTGGCGATGATCCGTAAGTGGGTAATAGAGAGAGAGGGGGCGGCATGGAAGAGGTTGGAGATGGCATCCTGCAGGGGCACGAGCCTGAGGGCGCTGGTGATGGCACCGCTGCCGCTCTCGCCGACAAGTTACACCACGTGTCCGGTGGTGGCGGCAACGTTGAAGATCTGGAGGCAGTGGAGACGGCACAGGGGCGAGGTGGGAGCCTCGGTTTGGTCCCTGATTCGGGAGAACCATCGGTTCGCCCTGGGAAGGATGGATGGGGGGTTTCGGAGCTGGCATCGGGCAGGGATTAGAAGAATGGGGGACCTGTTTATAGATGGGACGTTTGCAAGCCTTGGGGCGCTGGAGGAGCAGTTTGGGTTACCCCCGGGAAATGCGTTCAGGTATAAGCAAGTGAGGGCATTTGAGAGACGGCAGGTGAGGGAATTCCGTTGCTCCCGGCACAGGGGATTCAGGACAGGGTGATTTTGGGTATATGGGTCGGAGAGGGCAAGGTGTCGGCGATCTATCAGGAGATGAAAGAAGAGGAGGAGGCCTCGGTAGAGGAGTTAAAGGGCAAGTGGGAGGAGAAGCTTGGGGAGGAGATAGATGAGGGTCTGTGGGCTGATGCCCTGAGTAGGGTTAACTCCTCTTCCTCTTGCGCCAGGCTCAGGTTAATACAATTTAAGGTTACTCATAGAGCACATATGACAGGGGCGAGGTTGAGTAGGTTCTTTGGGGTGGAGGACAGGTGTGGGAGGTGCTCGGGAAGCCCAGCGAATCACGTCCACATGTTCTGGTCGTGCCCGGCACTGGATGGGTTTCGCAACGACTATGTCCAAGGTGGTGAAAGTCCAGGTCAAGCCGAGCTGGGGTTGGCACTATTTGGGGTAACGGATGAGCCGGGAGTGCAGGAGGCGAAAGAGGCCGGTATCCTGGCCTTTGTGTCCCTGGCAGCCCGGCGGAGGATCTTGCTATTATGGAAGGACGCGAAGCCCCCCAGTGTGGAAGCCTGGATAAATGACATGGCAGGGTTCATTAAGCTGGAGAGGATAAAGTTTGCCTTCAGAGGGTCTGTGCAGGGGTTCTTCAGGCGGTGGCAATCATTCCTACACTATCTCGTGGAGCATTAGGAGGTGGTCAGCAGCAGCAGCAACCCAAGGGTGGTGGGGGGGGGGGGGGTCTCTTTCGAGGGGGGTATTTGGGTGGGTGGGGGGCTTCCCCAAGGGTACCTTTGAATGTCATATGGGGGGGGGGGTTGCTATATACGGGGGAAACCCAATGCATAAGTTTTGTATTATTTTCGATTGTTGTGTTTGTGTTCTTTTTTCTTTTTGTTATGGGGGGGGGGGGGGGGGTTGTTAAAATTTTGTTGGAAAATCTGAATAAACATTTTTTTTTTTAAAAACACACAAACACAACAGCCAATCACAGGCAAGAGCATACACAGTACAAAACAGGGAACACAACACTTCCTGGGCCCTCGAGCAGGAGGCAGCTCAGGGCACAGAGCTCCGCCAAAGCCACTCAGACATGCACCATGTGCTGAGTGCCACTACAAGATAGAATTAGGAATAGGTCCACAGATTCAAGGGCTATGATTGAACCTCAGTAAACAGTTTACCAGTGTAAATAGATGTTTGAAATAAAACTGCGTTGTACCATTCGCAACCGTGTTGGTTCGTCTGTGTAGCAGAGTACCCAACACTTCAGGGCTGGGCCCAAGCAATTAACCTTCCCAGCCCTGGGCAGAAAATGCAGGAAGCGATGCTTGAAAGTGATCTGGTAGCCCAAGAAAAAAAGATAAATTATATCCTATAAAACTTATAAGTGTGCAACAAATGGCAAGTAAGGCATAATATTAAAACTGATAGCGACTTTATCAATTTGGAGAATTTTTATTGAGCCATCAACCTCTATTCCCTTTTTTAAATAAAAGCGGACAACTTCCTTGAACAAACCTGGTTATATCTAGAGTTAACTCGAGAGTTCATCTGGGAATTCGCAAGGTCAATTTTGTGCTCTGTATTAGTCAGTTGTAAAAGTGCACCCAAAGCTTCTCACAGTTTTTCATGTTGCCTTTGTGGAGCAACAGGCTGGCCACAAGTTTGGGCTCCATGGAAACTGTACATGCCGTCTTAGTACCAAATTGGCAACCACCCATGGTGGGCATACATTTGGCATGGGCCAAGCAGAACATCAGCCTGGTGAGGACATTACAAACACGCACTAGAAGTAGATTGTGGTGTCAGCGAGTGTGTAATAGTGTTGACCCGATGTTAGCGCAGCCATTTCTGACCTTTCCACTCCACCTGATGCCCTCTTTTAAACACGCACAGCTGAATATTAATTTAACAGCAGGAAGGCCATCACTCTCTTGATCACCACCACCCCCAGCACCCACCCATGCACACACCAATGCTATTTAAATACATTATCAACAGCTTGAGGACTAGTTGCTGATTCAAGTGCTTTGTGATTTGCAGGTCTGGTTAAAGTTGGTGAGGTCGACGGAGAGCAGCGCTGCACTTGACCATGCAACTGGAAGGGCTCTAAACAGGCCTTGCTACAAGGTATGCGTGCATTTGTTATCATTCTCCCCTGGGCTACAGCACGAGGGTGAAGGAGCAGAAATGGCAAAGTGGGAGTACAAGGTCCTCACAGAGGAAGGGGGCAGCCAGGGCGCACGCACTGGGGAGGGAGGTGGGGCTAAGAAAGGGTTGTGCACTAGAGGTGGGGGGGGGGTGTAAGAGGACCCACCAGAGGGGGCACAGGGAACACATGGGGGTTCCAAGCACAAGAGCAAGCCCCAAAAGTGTGAGGATGAGCGAAAGAAAAAATATGACTTTTGCAGGCAAGATTGAATGCACCCGAACAGAGCAGGGATAAATGTCCTCACTGTGCAATTTGTCTTGTTGGTGAAGATTTAATTCTTGGCAGCTGTGTGAGAATCATGAGGAACTATCAGAAGAAACTGTATTGGGAGAAGCAAGTCACACTATCGTAGGAAATAGTATTAGGGTAGGGTCAGAGTAAGGAGAATGTAATCAACTCTAAACTAGGATTACTGTTTATGTCTGTGATTACATGGAGTATGGTCAATAAGATTGGTGAGATAAAGGCACTGATTGACATGTAGAAATATATGGCGATGAATAGAGACCAGTCTCAAAGAAGGGCAGGATTGGCTATTAAATACTCCGGGAAAGGTAGCAAATAAGGAGGGGTTTAAGGAGTGCATTGCAGTGCTGAAGAGAGAGGATGTTCCAATGAAATCATGGACAGAATCTAGTTGGTTTGAATCAAGAATCTACTGAGGTACCATGATGTTGATTACTGTAGGCCATATGCCACCAACCCATGAGAAAGACACAGAAAGAACAAATGTGCAAGAAAGTTACAGGGAGGTGCAAGAATTAAAGAGTAGTGGCACTGGCCATCATTTTCCAATCCTCTTTTAACTTGGGGGTAGTGCAAAAGGGCTGGAGAATTGGAAAGTTACACCCTTGTTAAAAAATAAAGTCAAATGATAAGCCCAGAAATAACAGGCAAGTTAGTTTAACTTTGGTGCTCGTAAGATTTAAAAAAAAAAAAACCATTCCAAAATTTGTGGATGACAACATTTGAAAGTATTGGAAAATCGGAGGCGGATGGTGCTAAGCTTCAAGAGGACAAAGGCAGGTTGGTGACATATGTAAACACGTGGCAGATTAAATTTAATACAAAGAAAGGTGAAGTGATTAATTTTAGTAGGAAGAACACTGAGAGGCATTATAAAGGGTGTAATTCTAAAGGGGGTGCAGGAGCAGAGGGCACTTGGGGTTTAGGTGCACAAACCACAGACGGGGTTTAGGTGCACAGACCACAGAAGGCGACAGAGAGAAGGTTGAACATGTGGTTAATATAATAAACAATAACCTAGCTTTAAATAAATAGGGGCATAGAGTAAAAAAATCAAGAATACCATGTTAAATCTGTCATAATATACATCTATGTATATAATGGAGTGCAGACAGGCAGTGATTGACACACAGGATGACCAGTAAGCACACAGAACAGAGCAGCCAATCACCAGACAGGCCACGACCACTAAAAAGCCAGAAGGCGCCAGTTTTCCCGCTCTCTCGGGACCCAGCCTCTGAGACAGTCAGAGTTCGTAAGCTGGCCAGTGCAAACGCCATTTGGTAGCTAGTAAGTCTGGTTAGGCGAGTATCAGGTCTCCAGTCAAGTCAGCATAGTGTCAACCCACAGTTGAACATGTATAATAGTTTGGATGTTGAATAAAATCATGTTGCATTTTATCAAGTGTTGGAGGTCTGTCGCTCGCTACACTGCATCAAGTGCAGTCCACATTGACCCAGCCTACACACATCAAAATCTGTATAAAATGTTGGTTCAGCTTCAACTGGAATATTGCATCCAGTTCAGGGCATTGCACTTTAGGAAGGATTTGAAGTTAAAGGGCCGGAATGATTCATGAGAATTGTTCCAGGGACAAAGAGGAGAAGGTGGCTCTTTGGAGGAGAGAAGGTTGGAGAAGATTTGATCGAGGTGTTCAAAATCATCGAAGGACCTGAAAGGAGGACATGGGGATAAAATAGAATTGTAGAATGACTACAGTGCAGAAGGAGGTCATTCGACCCATCTCATCTACGCTGACCCTCAAAGAGGCCATTCGGCCCATCGCGTCTACACTGACCCTCCGAAACAACACCCCCATCTAGGCCCATGCCTGTAACCCAGTAACCTCACCTAACCGTTTTTTCATAAATTTAGAGTACCCGATTCGATTGTTTTTTCCCCCAAGGGACAATTTAGCATGGCCAATCCATCTACCTTGCACACCTTTGTTTTGTGGGGGTGAAACCCATGCAGACACAGGAAGAATGTGCAAACTCCACATGGACAGTGACCCAGGACTGGGATCAAACCCAGATTCTCAGCACCGAGAGACAGCAGTGCTAACCACTGCACCATTGTGCCACCCACCTTTTTGACACTAAGGGGCAATTTAACATGGCCAATACACTTAACCTGCTAATCTTTTGACTCGGTGAGGAAACCGGAGAACCTGGAGGAAACCTATACAGACACGGGGAGAACGTCCAAACTCTATACAAACAGTGACCCAAGGCCGGAATCAAGCCTAGGTCCCTGGTGGAAACTGTTCTCATTGGTGCATGGATCAAGAACCAGAGGACACAGATTTAAGATGATTGGCAAAAGGAGGAACAGCACTATGCGGAAAAATCTCTTTACTCAGTGAATGGTTCGGATCTGAAATATACTGCCCGAGATTGTGGTGGAGACAGATTCAACCATGGCTTCAAAAAGAGACTTGGATCATTATCGAAAGAGAAAAAAATTGCAGCTCTTCAGGGAAAAGGCAGGGGAGTGGTACTAGGTTCATTGCTCCTTCAGAGAGTTGTCCCAGACACAATGAGTCGAATAATCGCTTTCTGTGCTGTAACAATTCTATGTTACCATGATTGTGTGAGGCATTGTTTAGTTGTGTTCCTTAACTAACACAATTAGTTATATTCTACCTTCATTACCAGGTTCTGAGCATTACTTCACTTTCAGAAAGCATTATCACGTTACATCTTCGCCTGACTAGAAGCTTGCAGTCATAACATTGTCGGCTATATAACCTTCTTCAATTTTGCAGGCTCTTTCAAATAAAACTATTTACTGTCCTCGGTGCTCCATACTGGCTCACAAGTCTTATCCACCAAGAAATTACAGAGTACACAGTACTGTATTTTCCCCTTTAATTATATCTCAAGTACCCGGCATCGCACCCTGATTGGCACAAGTGATGACTAAACTCTGGTTCTAAATTCACTGAGGTCCAACTATAGCCAATGGTATCATGAAATAAAAATTGCTTATCGTCACAAGTAGGCTTCAAATGAAGTTCCTGTGAAAAGCCCCTAGTCGCCACATTCTGGCACCTGTTCGGGGAGGCTGGTACGGGAATTGAACTCGCGCGGCTGGCCTGTTGTGGTCTGCTTTAAAAGCCAGCTATTTAGCCCTGTGCTAAACCAGCCCTATTAACTCATCGATTAGTCTGCTCGCAATTTTTACTACTGTGTGTAACTTATTCTTGTGTGCATCTTTGTATTCTTGTACTTTCACCTGCACCCACCACCTTTCGCCTCCCGCCCCACCAATCATTTGCTTGATTAGTGCACTGCGTAGAACTGCAAACCATAGAGATTGGACATGCCATCACCTGACTTAACAAGGACCATTAAAGTTCATTTCTGTAACCGGTGATTAGGAGCTCATGCAGCTCCCAAACCAGTCAGGGGCTGGTTTAGCGCAGTGGGCTAAACAGCTGTCTTGTAATGCAGAAAGGCCAGCAGCGCGGGGTTCAATTCCCCTACCGGCCTCCCCAATCAGGCGCTGGAATGTGGCAACTAGGTGCTTGTTTGAAACCTACTTGTGACAATAAGCGATTATTATTTTTATGTTTACGCTCTGTGAAGATATAAAGCTTGAAATAAGGTGACATGCAAACCTGACCTAAACTTATGCTATTGGGCAAGGTTAGTTTAAGTTATCCCTCTGAATGATATTCAGTGATCCTGCGGGATCCCAGCTTATATGTGAGCACTTGATCAAGATAAGATCGATATGGAAGAGTGTGTCATTTTCGCCAAACGGGAAATTTTCTACATATTCAAACTCCCAATTCTGCATCATATGCTGCCACTAACACAAGTTCATTTGAACTGTGCCTGTTGATCCCTTGTGATTGACATATAAGAGTGACAGATATTTTTGAAGCTTCTGGAAAAAAAGCCAACATTGAAGGTAACTATATTAAAGTTGGTTGTCCTACCTTCACAGTAGGAATATACATATTTTGTTGTTATGAACCAGAGCCCCAGGAACATTCTGTCAGAAATCTCAAATATCCATGGCAGCATACATCATATTTTTCACTGTGTTAATTGCAGGTGGCCTTGATTTATCAAAGGTCAATCTCCAAGCAGGGTAGCTATGGTATAATAAATATTGGAGTGCCTTGTTTGGAATACCAGGTTACTTATTAATATGTGTGGTGTTTTCTTACTGTAGGTGTGTTGCACTGTTGCAACAATAAAAAATACTGGTTTCATTTGACAGCCGAGAAAGTCAAGGTCAACTTTAGCCTTCTTATATTGCTACCTAAAGATTACAATTATTGACCAATAAAATGCTTGCTTACTTTCAGGTTAGGAATGAGGAAATCCAGACAATCCCATTCACTGTAGTAAAAACCATGGCTCGAATGCTGCAGTGGCAATGCTGATTCATTGAGCTGCAGATGCTTGGGCTGGTGGAAGGAGACCCCGCAGTCATAATACCGCTTTTGAGAGAGTGTACCCAGGGCATCAGCGCAGCCTACAATTACTACTTTCTTTCTCTTCCCCACCCACAATACCCTTCAATAAACAGTGCAAGGGGAATTTCAATTGCGCAGGCCATGATGTTATACTGTGCGACACTATAGTATACAATAATGATAATGTACTGTCACCTGCAAGACTGTTCTGCTACCTTCTGCACACAGCATTACTATTGTGAAGGACATGAATTCCATGCTGGAGTGACACCTACCCACGCTTTAGTGCCAGTTGTCATAGGCACCAAAACCTAGGCCATTTCCCATTTGCCTTCCAACAGGGATTGACAGTACTTTGGAAGGTATAAAGTAGTAAGCAAAGCTTACTTGTGATAGTTTAAGTGAGTGGGTAAGGGTCTGGCAGATGGAGTACAATGTTAGTAAATGTGAGGACATCCATTTTGGTAGGAACAGCAGCAAATTGGACTACTATTCAAATTGTTAAAAATTGCAGCATGCTGCTGTGCAGAGGGACCTGGGTATCCTTGTGCATGAATCACAAATAGTTAGTTTGCAGGTGCAGCAGGTAATAACGAACACAAATGGAATTGTGTCCTTCACTGTTAGAGGGATGGAGTTTAAAAAACAGGGAGGTTATGTTGCAGCTGTATAGAGTGCTGGTGAGGCCACATTTACGTATTGCGTACAGTTTTGATCTCCTTACTTGAGAAAGGATGTACTGGCACTGGAGAGGGTGCGGAGGAGATTGACTAGGTTGATACAGGAGCAGAGAGGATTGGCTTATGAGAGGAGACTGAACTAATTGGAATTTAGAAGAATTGAGGGGTTGGGGGGGGGGGGGGGGGGGGGGAGATCTTATTGAACCATATAAAATTATGAAGGGAATAGATAAGATAGAAGCAGGGAGGTTGTTTCCACTAGCGGGTGCAACAAGAACTAGAGGGCAAAGCCTCAATAAGGGGGAACAGATTTAGGATTGAGTTGAGGAGGAACTTCTTCACCCAAAGGGTTGTGAAACTGTGGAATTCCCTGCCCAGTGAAGCAGTGAGGCTAGCTCTTTGAATGTTTATAAAGGTAAAGATAGATAGATTTTTGAACAGTAAAGGAATTAAGGGCTATAGTGAGTGGGCGGATAATTGGAACAGAGTCCACAAAAAGATCAGCCATGATCTTATTGAATGGTGGAGCAGGCTCGAGGGGCCAGATGGCCCACTCCTATTCTTGCTCCTAGTTCTCGTGTGCTTATGTGAACAATTTCAAGTGTACCTACTGATCACATAATAGGAAGAGGCCATTTGGTCCATTATGTCGGCACCGGTTCTCCAAATGTATATTTCACCGAGCACCATTCTCCTGATTTCTGCCTATAACATTGCAAATGGTTCCTTTTCAAACAATCATCTTATTCTCTCTTAAATGCACATTTTAAAAAACATGAAGCTGGCAGAATGGCTGTTGCAGGGACCCTCGGAGGGGAGTGGGGGCGCCACCAGGGGGGGGGGGGGGGGGGTCTAATCTCGGTTGGGAGTCTCAGAACCCATGATCCTCCGTATCAACCTCTGGATCATGTGTTCCCATTCCTGGAGGCAATCGCAGCCCCAGCCCCGCTGACCACCCATAACTCCCACTGACTGTGGAGGCCTGTGGCCGCACAACTGAATGCTATTGCTAATTGGGAATTGGCAATACTAGTTTTTTTAAATTTCCAATTAAGGGGCAATTTAGCCTGGCCAAATCACCTACCTTTCACATCTTAGGATGATGGGGGGTCAAACCCACGCAGACATGGGGAGAATGTGCAAACTCTACGTGGACAGTGACCCGGGGATAGTATTGAACCCGGGTCCTCAGCGCCGTGAGGCAGTAGTGCTAACCACTGCACCGTCCCTGGGAATTGGCAATAGCAGTTAAACGAACACTTCACATCTCCCGAGAGGACCCCCGTGGGTAGGCATGTGTGAGTTATTGCCTAGCATCTCAATCATACCGTGATGCCTGGAGTGTGTGTCTGTCTGTGCGGGAGGCACCACCACGGACACAGCAGCCAACATCCAAACACCCAGGGGTTGGGCCCCAGCACTGGAGCCATATCGGCGATCAGAGGGTGGGTGTGCGCACTGGGGAGGAGCCTAGAGCCCAGTCCAGATAACACTACCTGCGGGTGTCTGGTGTACAGGGTGTTGGGTCCAGTGATCAGGGGCTCCCCCGCTGCAGCCGGGGGTGCATGTAGCAGGTCGGGTTGGATGGCAGTGGAGTGGGTGGGTAAAGGAGGAATGGCAGGTCCTGCGGAGTGAGACACCACTGGTTGTCTGTCTCACAGCCTCTCCAATTCCTTACAGATATTACACAGAATGGATGATACCTTGGACCCCACAAAAGCTGCCCTCGTGGTGCTGCTGGCAGGCCAGGCAGCCAGAGGCTGGAGAAGGCGGCAGCAGCAGTGGCGACAGAGACTCGAGGTGGCGGACCATGCGCAGGGCTGCGCTCCACACCCTTGGGATCCAGCAGCCCATCAGGCTATGGAGGGACCCAGAGGGAGAGGCCGGCAACGGCCCAAGGTGTACAGGTGTCGCTGAACGTTTGAACAAATGATGATCAGTGTGTGCCGGGGACATGGCATCACGTGGAGGAGGATACCCCTCCCGGTGGCTGTCAAGGTCAAAGCAGCCCTGAACCTCGACACCTCGTGATCATTCTAGGACTCGAGCAGGGACTTGTGTTGCATCTCACAAGTTGCAGTCGACAATTGCCCCTATGAGGTCACGGATGCCCTGTTTGCCCACGTGGCTATCTAAACTTTAAAAAAATAAATTTAGAGTACCCAATTATTATTATTTTTTCAATTAAGGGGCAATATACCATGGCCAATCCACCTAGCCTGTACATCTTTGGGTTGTGGGGGTGAAATCCATTCAGACACGGGGACAATGTTCAAACTCCACATGGACAGTGACCCAGGGCCGGGATTCATACCTGGGTCCTCAGCGCCGTAGTCCCAGTGCTAGCTACTACGCCATCTGCCGCCCCTACTATATAAACTTTGATATGGACCATGCCCATCAAGATGCCCAGGCAGCAGGTTTCTCCACCATCACCGGGGTGCCCTCGTTCCTGGGGGTAATAGATGGCACACATGTTACCTTGTGCTCACCGGGCCGTCTGGGAGTGCACTTCAACAGGAAACGGTTCCACTCCCTTAATGTCCAACTTATGTGTGACCACATGAATATCATGGGATTGTGCAGGACAGCTACATCGTGGGGCAGTCAGAAATCCCCCACCCTCTTCGAGGACCACGTAGGATGGCCAGATGGCTTGTGGGGGATAAGGGCTGAGGACCTGGCTAATGACGCCAGTACGGAGGCTGCAAACCGATGTGGAGACCCGATATGGCCAAACAGGCTGTGATTGCGCGGCTCATCGGACTCCTCAAAATGCAGTTCCGATGCCTCAACTACTCTGGTGGTGCACTGCCGCCCACTTGTTGTGGCCCTCCACAACCTCCATAAGACCATAAGACTTAGCAGCAGAATTAGGCCACCCGGCCCATCGAGTCTGCTTCGCCATTCAATCATGGCTGATATTTTTCTCATCCCCATTCTCCTGCCTTCTCCCCATAACCCCTGATCTCCTTATTAATCAAGAAACTATCTATCTCTTGTCTTTTAAAGACACTCAGTGATTTGGCCTCCACAGCCTTCTGTGGCAAAGAGTTCCACAGATTCACCACCCTCTGGCTGAAGAAATTCCTCCTCATCTGTTTTAAAGGATCGTCCCTTTAGTCTGAGATTGTGTCCTCTGCTTCTAGTTTTTTCTACAAGTGGAAACATCCTCTCCACGTCCACTCGATCCAGGCCTCGCAGTTCCTGTTAAGTTTCAATAAGATTCCCCCCTCATCCTTCTAAACTCCAACGAGTACAGATCCAGAGTCCTGAACCGCTCCTCATATGACAAGCTCTTCAATCCAGGGATCATTCTAGTGAACCTCCTCTGGAGCCTTTCCAAGGCCAGCACACCCTTCCTTAGACACGGGGCCCAAAACAGCTCACAATACTCCAAATAGGGTCTGACCAGAGCCTTTTGTAGCCTCAGAATTACATCCCTGGTCATTTAATCTAGCGCTCTCGACATGAATGCTAACATTGCATTTGCCTTCCCTAACTGCCGACTGAACCTGCACGTTAACCTTAAGAGAATCGTGAACAAGGACTCCCAAGATTCTTTGTGCTTCCGATTTCCTAAGCATCTCCCCATTTAGAAAATAATCTGCCTCCATTTCTCCTTCCAAAGTGCATAGCCTCACACTTTTCCACATTGTATTCCATCTGCCACTTCTTTGCCCACTCTCCTAGCCTGTCCAAGTCCTTCTCATAGAATTTACAGTGCAGAAGGAGGCCATTTGGCCCATCGAGTCTGCACCGGCTCTTGGAAAAAGAGCACCCTACATAAGCCCACACCTCCACTCTATCCCCGTAACCCCAGCTAACCTTTTTTGAACACTAAGGGCAATTTCTCATGGCCAATCCACCTAACCTGCGCGTCTTTGGACTGGGAAGAAACCGGAGCACATGGAGGAAACCCACGCAAACACGGGGAGACTGTGCAGACCCCGCACAGACAGTGACCCAAGTCGGGAATCGAACCTGGGACCCTGGAGCTGTGAAGCAACTGCACTACCATGCGGCTGTTTCCTCAATACTACCTGTCCCTCTACAGATCTTTGTATAATCTGCAAATTTAGCAGCAGTGCCTTCAGTTCCTTCTTCCAGGTCATTAATGTGTATTGTGAAAAGTTGTGGACCCAGGACCGACCCCTGAGGCACACCATTAGTCACCGGCTGCCATCCTGAAAAAGACCTCTTTATCCTCTATCCATGCCAGGACCGTATTTTAACACCATGGGCTCTTAACTTATTTAACAGTCTCCTATGTGGCACCTTGTCAAACGCCTTCTGGAAATCTAAATAAATCACTGGAGACTGGTTCTCCTTTGTTTAACTTGCTTGTTACCTCCTCAAAGAATTCTAACAGATTGGTCAGATATGACCTCCCTTTGACAAAGCCGTGCTGACTCAGTCCTATTTTATCATGCACTTCCAAGTACTCCACTTTAATAATGGATTCTAAAATCTTACCAATGACTGAAGTCAGGCTAACCAGCCTATAATTTCCCATCTTCTGCCTCCCTCCCTTCTTGAACTGCGGTGTTACATTAGCCTGTTTCCAGTCCTCGCGACCCTTCCTGCCTCCAGTGATTCCTGAAAGATCGCCACCAATGCCTCCACAATCTCCTCAGCGATCTCTTTTAGAACCCTGGGGTGTAGTCCATCCGGTCCAGGTGATTTATCCACCTTCAGACCTTTCAGTTTCCCCAGAACCTTCTCCTTAGGGATGGTCACTGCACTCACCTCTGTCCCCTGATTCTCCTGGAGCTCTGGCATCCCGCTGGTGTCTTCCACCATGAAGACTGATGTAAAGTAACTATTCAGTTCCTCTGCCATGTCTTTGTTTCCTATTATTATTCCTCCAGCCATATTTTCTAGAGATCCAATGTCTATTTTTGCCTCTCTCTTACTTTTTATACATTGAAAAAAAACTCTTCCTATCTTCCTTTGTATTACTAGCTAGCTTGCACTCATATTTCATCGTCTCCCCCTTATTGGTTTTTTTTTAGTTCTCTGCTTGCTTTGAAAGGCTTACCAATCCTTTGGCTTCCCACTAATCCTCGTCACTTTGTATGCTTTTTATTTTGCTTTGATGCTGTCCTTGACGTCCCTCGTCAGCCATGGACGCCTTGTCCTCCTCTTAGCATGTTTGCTCCTCCTTGGGATGAATTTCTGTTGTGCGTCCCAAATAACCCCCAAAAGCTCCTGCCATTGCTGTTCTGCTGTTTTCCTTGCTATGCTCCTTTTCCATCAACACTGGCCAGCTCCTCCCTCATGTCTTTGTAGTTACTCTTATTTAATTGTAATACCGTTACATCTGATTACACCTTCTCCCTCTCAAACGGCAGGGTAAATTCTATTATTTTGTGGTCACTGCTCCCTAAGGGTTCCTTCATCTCAAGTTCCTTATTCAAGTCTGCCTCATTACACCCAGAATTGCCTGTTCCCTAGTAGGCTCTGACACAAGCTGCTCCAAAAAAAATCTTAGACATTCCCCAAATTCCTTTTCTTGGGATTCACTACCAACCCGATGTTCCCAGTCCACCTGCATATTGAAGTCCCCCAAAATTATTGTAATATTGCCTTTTTTACATGCCTTTTCTATCTCCCGATTTATTTTCTGCCCCACATCCTGACTACTGCTAGGGGGCCTGTACATAACTCCCATCAGGGTCTTTTTACCTTTGCGCTTCCTCAACTCCACCCACAGAGATTGTATGCCTTCTGATCCTATATCGCTCCTTGCTATCATTCCTTATTAACAATGCAACCCCACCCCCTTTGCCCATCTGACTGTCCTTTCAATAGGACACATATCCTGGATATTTAGATCCAAGCCCTGATCCCCTGGCAGCCACGTCTCTGATGCCCATAACATTGTATTGGCAACAAGCTCATTTACCTTGTTCCATATACTGTGCGCATTTAGGTACAACACCCTCAATCGTGCATTGACCACCTCCTTTCTCATACTAGTCACCTTTTTTGCTCTGTTGAGGGTGATGTTGTTCTCTTATTTTGGTTCTGTATTTCCCCTTCAGTTATTACATCTTCTAAGCTCACATTCGGATTCCCACCCCCCTGCCATACTAGTTTAAATCCTCCCGAGTGACTCTAGCAAACCTCCCAGCCAGGATATTGGTGCCCCTCCAGTTTATATGCAGTTTAGATGCACAGCAGCAGGTGACATGCTGGAGCTGGAGGGGGAGGGCGAGTAGGCGCTGGACCAGGAGGGGCTGGAGGACGAGCTCAGGGAGGACCCGCAGAACCAGCCGGATGATGGAGGACATGCGGCAGAAGCGAGAGTCTGGCAAGCCCATGAGGGCCTGGGAGGCCCACATCCTCTCCTGCTTCACATAAGAGGTGGCCTCATTTGTCATACTCCCCCTCCCGTGTCTTCCCCCTCCCTTCCCCCCCCCCCCCCCAACTCCCCCATCCCTCAGCTAATTAGTTTTAACAAAAGAAAAATCAAACATTAAAAGTTGAATTCGTATACAATACTCCTTTATTCCCACCCCCTTAATTTAACAAATAACACATGACTAATATGGATTACAAAGTACATCTTAAGCTACAATGATCCCATTACCACCAGTTACTTTTTAAGCACACAAGATGACTGGTCAAATATACGCACTGCACTCCAAATCCAAAGATCGTGTCTGCGGATTTCTCCTCAGAAATCCGCCCCCAATGATCATCACATGAAAGTTTCCACATGCTACTCCCAAAAATACACATGTGTTCTTTCAGAATTATGTTTTTCCTCAGCAGTTTGCTTTCCAAAATCCAGTCCAGGATTTCAAATGACACTTTCGCTTCACTTCCAGCAGTGAATCCATATCCCACCACCCCCCCCCCCGCCCCTCGCCTTTTTAGGATTTATTTTGTCTTAAAGGCTTTTGGCCAAAATCCGAGGTCACACCACTAATTTGCATAACTATTTCAAATAACATCTTCCAAACTGTACCAAACCTTAGCATGACTGTAGGCATCTTCCTGGCCTCTCATGCTCCAATGCATTTTCAACTCTGTGACTTTACTCAGTAATCTGCTCCAGTTCCCTCTGTTCCGTTAACTCCGGACTGTGGGGTAGAGACATGGAGAGGTGTAGGGAGGGAATTCCAGACCTCGGGGGCCCAGGCAGCTGGTGGAAGAGATTTAATTTGCAAAGAACAAGAGGCCAGAATGAGAGAAGCACAAGCATCTCATTCAGATGGTTGTGGGGTTGGAGGAGATAAAATAGTCTCTCAACAGACTTGTCTTTGCAGGGGCAGGCCAGTCGATTTCGGCGGGAGAATCAGCTGGTGAGTCAGTTTCAGCGGGAGCATTGCGGAAGGAGGTTGCTGGGAGGTAAGTCAACCTTTAAAAGCACTTGTCTTTGCAGGGGCAGGCCAGTCGATTTCAGCGGGAGTGGAGCTGGCTGGTTAGTCAATTTCAGCAGGAGCTGAGAATTTTTCTTTTTTTAAAAAAAATTAGTTTTTTAGGCGGGAACAGGAAGTCGTCCCGCGGACGTCTGGGAAGACCCTCACCAATAAATTCTGGTGGAGAGGAAACCCGAGACACTACACGTGTAGTGTCTCCCACCCGCCCTCCTCCTCTAACCTAATAATAAAACCCATTGGTCTGAGGTAAGTACCATATTTTATTATATTATTATTATTTTTTATAAAAATTTAATTTAGTTGTTAGCCAGATCTTGGTAGAAAGTTAGAGGAATGGCAGGGAAGGGAGTGCAATGTTCCTCCTGCAGGATGTTTGAAGTGAGGGATGCAGTTAGTGTCCCTGCTGATTTTACCTGCAGGAAGTGCTGCCATCTCCAGCTCCTCCAAGACCGAGTTAGGGAACTGGAGCTGGAGTTGGAAGAACTTCGGATCATTCGGGAGGCAGAAGGGGTCATAGATAGCAGCTTCAGGGAATTAGTTACACCAAAGATTGGAGATAGGTGGGTAACTGTAAGAGGGACTGGGAAAAAGCAGTCAGTGCAGGGATCCCCTGCGGTCGTTCCCCTGAGAAACAAGTATACCGCTTTGGATACTTGTGGGGGGGGGGGGGGGGACTTACCAGGGGTAAGCCATGGGGTACGGGCCTCTGGCACAGAGTCTGTCCCTGTTGCTCAGAAGGGAAGGGGGGAAGAGGAGCAGAGCATTAGTAATTGGGGACTCTATAGTCAGGGGCACAGATAGGAGATTTTGTGGGAGCGCGAGAGACTCACGTTTGGTATGTTGCCTCCCAGGTGCAAGGGTACGTGATGTCTCGGATCGTGTTTTCTGGGTCCTTAGGGGGGAGGGGGAGCAGCCCCAAGTCGTGGTCCACATTGGCACTAACGACATAGGTAGGAAAGGGGACAAGGATGTCAGGCAGGCTTTCAGGGAGCTAGGATGGAAGCTCAGAACTAGAACAAACAGAGTTGTTATCTCTGGGTTGTTGCCCGTGCCACGTGATAGTGAGATGAGGAATAGGGAGAGAGAGCATTTAAACACTTGGCTACAGGGATGGTGCAGGCGGGAGGGATTCAGATTTTTGGATAACTGGGGCTCTTTCTGGGGAAGGTGGGACCTCTACAGACAGGATGGTCTACATCTGAACCTGAGGGGCACAAATATCCTGGGGGGGGAGATTTGTTAGTGCTCTTTGGGGGGGGTTTAAACTAATGCAGCAGGGGCATGGGAACCTGGATTGTAGTTTTAGGGTAAGGGAGAATGAGAGTATAGAGGTCAGGAGCTCTGATTTGACGTCGCAGGAGGGGGCCAGTGTTCAGGTAGGTGGTTTGAAGTGTGTCTACTTCAATGCCAGGAGTATACGAAATAAGGTAGGGGAACTGGCAGCATGGGTTGGTACCTGGGACTTCGATGTTGTGGCCATTTCGGAGACATGGATAGAGCAGGGACAGGAATGGATGTTGCAGGTTCCGGGGTTTAGGTGTTTTAGTAAGCTCAGAGAAGGAGGCAAAAGAGGGGGAGGTGTGGCGCTGCTAGTCAAGAGCAGTATTACGGTGGCGGAGAGGATGCTAGATGGGGACTCATCTTCCGAGGTAGTTTGGGCTGAGGTTAGAAACATGAAAGGAGAGGTCACACTGTTGGGAGTCTTCTATAGGCCTCCAAATAGTTCTAGGGATGTAGAAGAAAGGATGGCGAGGATGATCCTGGATAAGAGCGAAAGTAACAGGGTAGTTATTATGGGAGACTTTAACTTTCCAAATATTGACTGGAAAAGATATAGTTCGAGTACATTAGATGGGTCGTTTTTTGTACAGTGTGTGCAGGAGGGTTTCCTGACACAGTTTGTTGACAGGCAACAAGAGGCGAGGCCACATTGGATTTGGTTTTGGGTAAAGAACCAGGCCAGGTGTTGGATTTGGAGGTAGGTGAGCACTTTGGGGACAGTGACCACAATTCGGTGACGTTTACGTTAAGGATGGAAAGGGATAAGTATACACCGCAGGGCAAGAGTTATAGCTGGGGGAAGGGAAATTATGATGCCATTAGACGTGACTTGGGGGGGGATAAGGTGGAGAAGTAGGCTGCAAGTGTTGGACACACTGGATAAGTGGAGCTTGTTCAAGGATCAGCTACTGCGTGTTCTTGATAAGTATGTACCGGTCAGGCAGGGAGGAAGGTGCCGAGCGAGGGAACCGTGGTTTACCAAAGAAGTGGAATCTCTTGTTAAGAGGAAGAAGGAGGCCTATGTGAAGATGAGGTGTGAAGTTTCAGTTGGGGCGATGGATAGTTACAAGGTAGCGAGGAAGGATCTAAAGAGAGAGCTAAGACGAGCAAGGAGGGGACATGAGAAGTATTTGGCAGGAAGGATCAAGGAAAACCCAAACGCTTTCTACAGGTATGTCAGGAATAAGCGAATGACTAGGGAAAGAGTAGGACCAGTCAAGGACAGGGATGGGAAGTTGTGTGTAGAGTCTGAAGAGATGGGCGAGATACTAAATAAATATTTTTCGTCAGTATTCACTCAGGAAAAAGATAATGTTGTGGAGGAGAATGCTGAGCCCCAGGCTAATAGAATAGATGGCATTGAGGTACGTAGGGAAGAGGTGTTGGCAATTCTGGACAGGCTGAAAATAGATAAGTCCCCGGGACCTGATGGGATTTATCCTAGGATTCTCTGGGAGGCCAGGGAAGAGATTGCTGGACCTTTGGCTTTGATTTTTATGTCATCATTGGCTACAGGAATAGTGCCAGAGGACTGGAGGACAGCAAATGTGGTCCCTTTGTTCAAAAAGGGGAGCAGAGACAACCCCGGCAACTATAGACCGGTGAGCCTCATGTCTGTAGTGGGTAAAGTCTTGGAGGGGATTATAAGAGACAAGATTTATTATCATCTAGATAGGAATAATATGATCAGGGATAGTCAGCATGGCTTTGTGAAGGGTAGGTCATGCCTCACAAACCTTATTGAGTTCTTTGAGAAGGTGACTGAACAGGTAGACGAGGGTAGAGCAGTTGATGTGGTGTATATGGATTTCAGCAAAGCATTTGATAAGGTTCCCCATGGTAGGCTATTGCAAAAAATACAGAGGCTGGGGATTGAGGGTGATTTAGAGATGTGGATCAGAAATTGGCTAGCTGAAAGAAGACAGAGGGTGGTGGTTGATGGGAAATGTTCAGAATGGAGTATAGTCACAAGTGGAGTACCACAAGGATCTGTTCTGGGGCCGTTGCTGTTTGTCATTTTTATCAATGACCTAGAGGAAGGCGCAGAAGGGTGGGTGAGTAAGTTTGCAGACGATACTAAAGTCGGTGGTGTTGTCGATAGTGTGGAAGGATGTAGCAGGTTACAGAGGGATATAGATAAGCTGCAGAGCTGGGCTGAGAGGTGGCAAATGGAGTTTAATGTAGAGAAGTGTGAGGTGATTCACTTTGGAAGGAATAACAGGAATGCGGAATATTTGGCTAATGGTAAAGTTCTTGAAAGTGTGGATGAGCAGAGGGATCTAGGTGTCCATGTACATAGATCCCTGAAAGTTGCCACCCAGGTTGATAGGGTGGTGAAGAAGGCCTATGGAGTGTTGGCCTTTATTGGTAGAGGGATTGAGTTCCGGAGTCGGGAGGTCATGTTGCAGCTGTACAGAACTCTGGTACGGCCGCATTTGGAGTATTGCGTACAGTTCTGGTCACCGCATTATAGGAAGGACGTGGAGGCTTTGGAGCGGGTGCAGAGGAGATTTACCAGGATGTTGCCTGGTATGGAGGGAAAATCTTATGAGGAAAGGCTGATGGACTGGAGGTTGTTTTCGTTGGAGAGAAGAAGGTTAAGAGGAGACTTAATAGAGGCATACAAAATGATCAGGGGGTTGGATAGGGTGGACAGTGAGAGCCTTCTCCCGTGGATGGAAATGGCTGGCACGAGGGGACATAGCTTTAAACTGAGGGGTAATAGATATAGGACAGAGGTCAGAGGTAGGTTCTTTACGCAAAGAGTAGTGAGGCCGTGGAATGCCCTACCTGCTACAGTAGTGAACTCGCCAACATTGAGGGCATTTAAAAGTTTATTGGATAAACATATGGATGATAATGGCATAGTGTAGGTTAGATGGCTTTTGTTTCGGTGCAACATCGTGGGCCGAAGGGCCTGTACTGCGCTGTATTGTTCTATGTTCTATGTTCTTAACACCAAATTACCACTTCTGACATTTGAACATTTCCAAAATGATCTTCTTTTGATTTTTGTAACAGATCTCCTGAAAATAAAGTTTTTAAAACTATAACTTTGTCATCAAGGTCAACTTTAAAACCAACTTTAATTTAAGATAAGAATTTATTAAGTTATTGATTCTTCTGGTGTAAAAATAGCTCCTGATAGGCCTCCCAATAGCAGCAGAGATGTGGAGGAACAGATTGGGAAACAGATTTTGGAAAGGTGCAGAAGTCACAGGATAGTAGTCATGGGTGACTTCAACTTCCCAAATATTGAGCGGAAACTCTTCAGATCAAATAGTTTGTGCAGTGTCCAGGAAGCTTTTCTAACACAGTATGTAGATTGTCCGACCAGAGGGCAGGCCATATTGGATTTGGTACTTGGTAATGAACCAGGGCAACTGATAGATGTGTTAGTAGGGGAGCATTTTGGAGATAGTTACCACAATTCTGTGACTTTCACTTTAGTAATGGAGAGGGATAGGTACGTGCAACAGGGCAAGGTTTACAATTGGGGGAAGGGTAAATACGATGTTGTCAGACAAGAATTGAAGTACATAAGTTGGGAACATAGGCTGACAGGGAAGGACACTATTGAAATGTGGAACTTGTTCAAGGAAAAGATACTACGTGTCCTTGATATGTTATGTCCCTGTCAGGCAGGGAAGAGATGGTCGAGTGAGGGAACCATGGTTGACAAGAGAGGTTGAATGTCTTAAGAGGAAGGAGAATACTTGCGTAAGGCTGAGGAAACAAGGTTCAGACAGGGCGCTGGAGGGATACAAGGTAGCCAGGAGGGAACTGAAGAAAGGGATTAGGAGAGCTAAGAGAGGGCATGAAAAATCTTTGGCGGGTAGGATCAAGGAAAACCCCAAGGCCTTTTACACATGTGAGAAATAGGAGAATGACTAGAGCAAGGGTAGGTCCGATCAAGGACAGTAGCGGGAGATTGGGTATGGAGTCTGAAGAGATAGGAGCGGTCTTGAACGAGTACTTTTCTTCAGTATTTACGAATGAGAGGGGCCATATTTTTGGAGAGAACAGTGTGAAACAGACTGGTAAGCTCGAGGAGATACTTGTTAGGAAGGAAGATGTGTTGGGCATTTTGAAAAACTTGAGGATAGACAAGTCCCCCGGGCCTGATGGGATATATCCAAGGATTCTATGGGAAGCAAGAGATGAAATTGCAGAGCCGTTGGTAATGATCTTTTCGTCCTCACTGTCAACAGGGGTGGTACCAGGGGATTGGAGAGTGGCGAATGTCGTGCCCCTGTTCAAAAAAGGGAATAGGGATAACCCTGGGTATTACAGGCCAGTTAGTCTTACTTCGGTGGTAGGCAAAGTAATGGAAAGGGTATTGAGAGATAGGATTTCTGAGCATCTGGAAAGACATTGCTTGATTAGGGATAGTCAGCACGGATTGGAGAGGGGTAGGTCTTGCCTCACAAGTCTTATTGAATTCTTTGAGGAGGTGACCAAGCACGTGGATGAAGGTAAAGCAGTGGATGTAGTGTACATGGATTTTAGTAAGGCATTTGATAAGGTTCCCCATGGTAGGCTTCTGCAGAAAGTAAGGAGGTATGGGATAGTGGGAAATTTGGCCAGTTGGATAACAAACTGGCCAACCGATAGAAGTCAGAGCGTGGTGGTGGTCGCAAATATTCAGCCTGGAGCCCAGTTACCAGTTGCGTACCGCAGGGATCAGTTCTAGATCCTCTGCTGTTTGTGATTTTCATTAATGACTTGGATGAGAGAGTTGAAGGGTGGGTCAGTAAATTTGCAGACGATACGAAGATTGGTGGAGTTGTGGATAGTGAGGAGGGCTGTTGTCGGCTGCAAAGAGACACAGATAGGATGCAGAGCTGGGCTGAGAAGTGGCAGATGGAGTTTAGCCCTGAAAAGTGTGAGGTTGTCCATTTTGGAAGGACAAATATGAATGTGGAATATAGGGTTAATGGTCGGGTTCTTGGCAATGTGGAGGAGCAGAGAGATCTTGGGGCCTATGTTCATACATCTTTGAAAGTTGCCACTCAAGTGGATAGAGCTGGGAAGAAGGCCTACGGTGTGCTAGCGTTCATTAGCAGAGGGATTGAATTTAAGAGCCGTGAAGTGATGATGCAGCTGTACAAAACTTTGGTAAGGCCACATTTGGAGTAGTGTGTGCAGTTCTGGTCGCCTCATTTTAGGAAGGATGTGGAAGCTTTGGAAAAGGTGCAAAGGAGATTTACCAGGATGTTGCCTGGAATGGAGAGTAGGCCTTACGAGGAAAGGTTGAGGGTGCTAAGCCTTTTCTCATTAGAACGGAGAAGGATGAGGTGCGACTTGATAGAGGTTTATTAGATGATCAGGGGAACAGATAGACAGTCAGAGACCTTTTCCCCAGGTGGAACAAACCATTACAAGGGGACATAAATTTAAGGTGAATGGTGGAAGATATAGGAGGGATGTCAGAGGTAGGTTCTTTACCCCAGAGAGTAGTGGGGGCATGGAATGCACTGCCTGTGGAAGTAGTTGAGTCGGAAATATTAGGGACCTTCAAGTGGCTATTGGATAGGTACATGGATTACGGTCGAATGATGGGGTGTCGATTAATTTGTTCTTAATCTAGGACAAAAGTTTGTCACAACATCGTGGGCCGAAGGGTCTGTTCTGTGCTGCATTTTCTATGTTGTATAGCAAATTCAGAGTACATCTTCTCAGCTATCTTAGAAACAATAATTGCCACAACCTTTTTCTTAAACCAAAGGTATTACCCATTACCTTGGGTCCAGGCTATATTTCTCAATTGGGACCCCAGCTTCAATCCTTGAGCAGAATCAACTCTTCTTTTGGGATCCAACACATCTGTTCTTCCAACACCTCCCCCAACACACGTTCCAGATCTCAATAGCTTTGGCCTTGTGAACCAGGCTTCCAAACTATCAATGAGGCTGCCTGCAGGCAAGAATACCACAAAAATAATGTAGCTCTAGAGTTTTATCATGTAGGGTAGTCGGGAAACATTTTCTTCCAGGGTTTTCGGACTACATAACACTATCCCCAATCCTGCCACCCCTATTCGAAACTGACTCCAACCCTGCCACCCCTATTCTAAGCTGACCTTTTGCAATGAGGTTAAAATCCTGCCTGCAAAGTCTAAAACGGAGACTGGAATTTTGTTGGCATAGTAGGGGCCCTGAAGACTGGCATTTTTTGTCCATCCCTAAATACCCTCAAGAAGGTGGTGATGAGCAGTCCATCTGGTGTAGGTACACCCACAGGGCTATTAGGGAGGGAGCTTCAGGGTTTTAACCTAGTGACAGTGAAGGGGCAGCAAAATAGTTCCAAGTCAGGATGGGGAGTGGGTTGCCAAACAGTTGCTTTGTCCTGGACAGTGTCGAGTTTCTTCGAGCTGCACTCATCCAGACAAATGGAAAGTATTCCATCACACTCCTGACTTGTGCTCGTAGATGGTGGACATGCTTTGGGGAGTCAGAAGACGTGAATGGACTTTAATTTTGCTTGGCCTTCTTGGTGCCACACTTGCTGCCTTGGTGTCAAGGGCAGTTACTCTCACCTAGAGTTCACCTCTTTTATCCATATTTGGAGTAGAGTGGCCCTGGCAGAAAGGAAACTGGGTGATTGTGTGATAGCACTATTGAAGACATCTTCTATCATTTTACTGAGGGTCAAGAGTACATTGATGGGGTGCTAATTGGCTGGATTGATTTTGTCCTCCTTCTCCTGGATAGGATACATACTGGCAATTTTCCACATAGTCAGGTAGGCGCCAGTGTTGTTGCTGGACTGGAACAGCTCAACTTGTACTCCAGAATCAGCTGTGCTTCAAGTCCTCAGTACTACAGTCAGGATATCAGTATTATACCCTTTGCTGTATCCAGTTCAGCCATTTCTTGATATACGAGGTGAAGTGAATTAAATTGGCTGAAAACTGGCACCCATGTTGTTGAAGATTAGTGAATGCTGATGTGGGCTGGAAAGCTAGTACATTTAACTTAATCATTTTGGTTACCTGTTGCTTTCCTCCGGTCTTCTCCCTGTCTGACTGGCCTTGGAAGGGGAACATGCAGTGTCCAGATGTGCACTTGAAGCAGCAGAAGAATTAAACGGTCTATAGTTTTTATTGTTTCCCTTTCATTCTATTGGAATGTGAAAACGGTGATCTTCAAAATTCCACTTGGTTCTTTACATTGCAGAGGGAATTTTTTAAAAAAGGTGAAGATGGTAATGGAGCTGTGGTGGTATGTATTAGGGTTAATACGGTACACCATGAATGCCGAGGAGCTATTAGAGGACAGATGCTGGGTCCCGATTGGAGATTTACTAGGATGGGCTCCTACTGGGCTCCACCCAGATAGGCGGGGTATAAGATCCCGGTTTACTCCCCGCAGCTGCATTCTGTGACTGAGCTGCTGGGGAACAAGTCTGAACAAGTCTGCTCAATAAAGCCTCGATTGAAGTTCTCTACGTCTCACCTCATGTGTGATCGATGGTGCTACAATTTATTGAGCAGACTTAAAAAGGAATATGGAGCTCCGGATCGCCCCAGAGTGCCTGCGAATCGGCCCCCAAGCAGCTAACGCAACATCGGCGTTTAAACACTGGCTGGCGTGCTTTGAGGGGTACCTCTGAACGGCTTCCGGCAGACCAACAGAAGACCAGAAGATGCAGGTCCTGCATTCCAGGGTGAGTCCCGAAATCTACTCACTCATCGAGGACGCGGAAGAATTCCCAGCGGCGATCAACTTGCTGAAACAGACCTACATTAGGCCAGTCAACCAGGTCTACGCACGCTACCAGCTCGCGACGAGACGACAAATCCCCGGGGAATCGCTGGACGAATTCTTCAATGCGCTGACGATCCTGGGGAGAAACTGTGACTGCCCAGCGGTAACGGCGAATGAACATACGGACCTCCTGATCAGAGACGCTTACGTAGCAGGTTTGGCATTGTCGCAAATTCACCAGAGACTTTTAGAGAAAGACTCTCTCGGACTCAGAGGCACGGGCCCTTGCAGCCTCCCTCGACGTGGCCTCCCAAAACGCCCACGCCTATACCCCCGACCGCACTACAGCCCCTTGGGTTCCGTGGACCCCCACCGCGACTGACCCCCCAGCACCCCCCACCCCTCCGCAAGCGTGCGCGGCCAGAATACCAGACCACCCGGGGGGGGCCCCACTGCTACTTTTGCGGGCAGCCGAAACACCCCCGCCAGCGCTGCCCGGCCACCTGTAAAAGCTGCGGCAAAAGGGGCACTCCGCAGCGGTGTGCCAGTCCCGTGGGGTCACCGCTATCTCCGGGGAACAAAAGGGACCACGGGCTCAACCCCCCCAGCGACCCACGGGCGGCGCCATTTTGGACCCTGGTCACCACGAGGGGGGGGGGGATGGGCGCCGCCATCTTCCTACCCACGGGCCGCGTGCGATCCATGGGAGCGGCCATTTTGTCCACCCACGGCAGCGTGCGATCCATGGACATCGCCATCTTGGCTGACAGGCAAGGACCCCAGCGTGGACGGCTCCACACTGCCTGAAGACAACGATCTGATGCACCAACCACGTTTGGCATCGGTGACCCTCGACCAGTCGCAGCCCCGGACGCTCCAGACGACAACGACAAAAGGTGCTGGTGAACGGGCACGAGACGCCGTGTTTGATCGACGCGGGGAGCACGGAGAGTTTTATTCATGCGGTAGTATGTATTGGGGGTCATGTGGGACTGGAAGCCCTAATGTCATTGGCTGACAGATCCCGGGTCCTGGTTGGCCGTTGACCTCATACTCCGCCCTGAAGGCGAAGTATAAGAAGCCGGCGCCTTCCCCCGCAGGCCAGTTTACTATCGGGCTGCTGGGGAACAGACACGCTTAATAAAGCCTCATCGACTTCACTCTATTTGTCTCACGGAGTCTTTGTGCGCCACAATTCATTTGGACACGGTAAGACGCTGTTCCCTCGTAATTCGGCCAAGCACCCAAAAAATCTTCCTGCAGGCGGTGTCCCACTCCGTTGCAATCAAAGGGTTCTGCATCGCAAACCTAACGGTGCAGGGGAGAGAGTTCAAAAATTACTGGCTGTATGTCCTCCCCCATCTCTGCGCTCCCACTCTCCTGGGGTTGGGCTTCCAATGCAACATCCAGAGCTTAACATTTAAATTTGGCGGCCCTATACCCCCACTGACTATCTGCGGCCTCGCGACACTCAAGGTCGAACCGCCCTCCTGGTTTGCGAACCTCACCCCGGATTGCAAACCTGTCGCCACTAGGAGCAGACGGTACAGCACCCAGGACCGGACGTTTATCAGGTCCGAAGTCCAGCGGCTGCTGAAGGAAGGCATAATCCAGGCCAGCAATAGTCCCTGGAGAGCTCAGGTGTAGTAGTGAAGACAGGGCAGAAGCAGAAGATGGTCGTAGACTACAGTCAGACCATCAACAGGTACACGCAGCTAGATGCGTACCCTCTTCCCCGCATATCCGACATGGTCAATCGGATTGCACAGTACAAGGTCTTTTCCGCCGTGGACCTCAAGTCCGCCTACCACCAGCTCCCCATTCGCAAGTACACTGCCTTCGAAGCAGACGGGCGGCTATACCACTTCTTAAGGGTTCCATTCGGCGTCACGAACGGAGTCTCGGTCTTCCAACGGGAGATGGACCGAATGGTTGACCAGCACGGTTTACGGGCCACGTTCCCGTACCTCGACAACGTCACCATTTGCGGCCACGACCAACAGGACCACGACGCCAACCTCCGCAAATTCCTCCTGACCGCTAATGCCTTCAACCTCACCTACAACGAGGAAAAATGCGTGTTTAGCACCGACCGTCTAGCCATCTTGGGCTACGTAGTGTGTAATGGAGTGATAGGCCCTGACCCTGAACGCCCTGACCCTGAACGCATGCGCCCCCTCATGGAGTTCCCTCTCCCCCACTGTGCCAAAGCCCTGAAACGCTGCCTGGGCTTCTTTTCTTATTACGCCCAGTGGGTCCCCCAGTACGCAGACAAGGCCCGCCCACTAATCCAGTCCACCAGTTTTCCCCTGTCGATAGAGGCCCGCCAGGCCTTCAGCCGCATCAAAGCGGATATCGCAAAGGCCACGATGCGCGCCATCGACGAGTCCCTCCCCTTCCAAGTCGAGAGCGACGCATCCGACGTAGCTCTGGCGGCCACTCTCAACCAAGCGGGCACACCCGTGGCCTTTTTCCCCCGGACCCTCCACGCTTCAGAAATTCGCCACTCCTCAGTAGAAAAGGAGGCCCAAGCCATAGTGGAAGCTGTGCGACATTGGAGGCATTACCTGGCCGGTAGGAGATTCACTCTCCTCACTGACCAACGGTCGGTAGCCTTCATGTTCGATAATGCACAGCAGGGCAAGATAAAGAATGACAAGGTCCTGCGGTGGAGGATCGAACTCTCCACCTACAACTATGAGATATTGTACCGTCCCGGAAAGCTGAACAAGCCGTCCAGTGCCCTATCCCGCGGCACATGTGCCAACGTACAAGTGGACCGCCTCCAAGCCCTCCACGAGGACCTCTGCCACCCGGGGGTCACTCGCTTCTACCACTTTATAAAGGCCCGCAACCTCCCGTCCTCCGTCGAGGAGGTCCGAACAGTCACCAGGAACTGCCAAATCTGCGCAGAATGCAAACCGCATTTTTTCAGGCCAGATAGAGCGCACCTGATAAAGGCTTCCCGTCCCTTTGAACGCCTCAGTCTGTATTTCAAAGGCCCCCTCCCTTCCACCGATTGCAACACGTACTTTCTTAACGTCGTTGACGAATACTCCCGTTTCCCCTTCGCCATCCCCGCGGCCACGGTCATTAAAGCCCTCTGCACCATCTTTACCCTGTTCGGTTTCCCCGCCTACATCCATAGCGATAGGGGGTCCTCCTTCATGAGTGACGAGCTGCGTCAATTCCTGCTAAGCAAGGGCATAGCCTCGAGCAGGACGACCAGCTACAACCCCCGGGGGAACGGGCAGGTAGAGAGGGAGAACGGAACGGTCTGGAAGACCGTCCTACTGGCCCTACGGTCTAGGAGTCTCCCAACTTCCCGCTGGCAGGAAGTCCTCCCGGATGCCCTTCATTCTATCCGGTCCCTGCTGTGCACCACCACAAACCAAACGCCGCACGAGCACCTCCTTGTCTTCCCTAGGAGGTCCGCTTCTGGAACGTCACTTCCGACCTGGCTGGCAGCCCCGGGACCCATCCTGCTCCGGAAACATGTGCGGGCGCACAAATCAGACCGACTGGTGGAAAAGGTACATCTACTCCACCCCAACCCGCAGTACGCCTACATGGCGTACCCAGACGGCCGACAGGACACGGTCTCTCTGCGGGACCTGGCGCCCGCCGGAGCTCCGCACACCCCCCCCAAACACCAATCACCACCCCCTCACTCCCGGGAGTGCACCTCACAGCCACCCCCTTCCCGGGGGGATCGGTTCTCCTCCCAGGAGTAAGGAAACAGAGAGGGACAGCGCGATGCTCCCAGAGTCGACCGGACCCGAGCCAGCACCATCACCACCACCACCCGGGCTGAGACGATCGGAGAGGGCGACCAGAGCACCATCTCGACTCATTGAGTCGACTTAAGATGTATATAATTCAGTGGCCCAGTAAAGCGGCATTGTTGTCAATAGTTAACGATGCTAATCGGGTAAAATGAGAATAATTCAGTGGCCCAGTAAAAGCGGCATGGTTGTATATAGTACAATGGTTAAGGCACCGACCCTGTAAACCCCTACCACCATACCACACACCACCCCGCCGGGTTCCTTTTTAACAAGGGGAGAATGTGGTGGTATGTATTAGGGGTAATACGGTACACCATGAATGCCGAGGAGCTATTGGAGGACAGATGCTGGGTCCCGATTGGATCTGCCACCTACTGGGCTCCACCCACAAAAGCGGGGTATAAGAACCCGGCTTACTCCCCGCAGCTGCATTCGGTGACTGAGCTGCTGGGGAACAAGTCTGAACAATAAAGCATCGATTGAACTTCTCTACATCTCGCCTCGTGTGTGATTGATGGTGCTACAGGAGCAAATCACTTCGACATCACTATTTCTATGTTATAAAATGAACCATTTACTCAGGAAATGTGGCTGAACTGGTATGGGAATATTGCTCAACGCATGCAGTGACTAACCAATCTACTCAATCATCACTGAAAATAACAAGAGAGGATCCACCTGACTGTGGAATGTGGCAGAACCAGTTTTAAAAAGACACAGCTCATCTCTGCTTTTTGTACTGTGTGCTGCCAACTCAGCTTTGTTGCTAGAATTATCAAAAACTGGAATTCCATTCCTTCAGTCTTTGGTCAGCATTCAACTTGCTTCACATTGTTCTCATTTGTGCTCATGTTTTTCAATTCTTCTGGATTACTGTCTTTAGTCCAATAGAATGGATCGCGTCACATGCTGGAGATTCTCGTGCAGTAGAACTTGTCCCAATTTACATAAAGGGTGTTGAATTCCACAGCACTCATTCACAATGGTGTTTGTGCTATAGTTTCAGTGTCATGAATAATTTCTAACCATCTCTGACAGTTTATTGAAGTGCTCAATTTTGCTAAGGTACCAGATAAATTAGCTGCACATTCAGAAGGAGGTTTAACAACTTTACATAGAAATGACGACTATATTCATTTTAATCATCAAAATACAAAGTCTGTTGTTAGCTCTTCAGCCGATCAAATTGTGGGTAACAATGCATCCAAGGTTCCAATATGCATTGCTGCTCATGTGATTTAATGCCTATCGAGTAATATTTTTCAAACTTTGGGACTGGTGAAATGGATTTTTTCCAAGTCAGTACCCTTATGAAAGTGAACAGAGGGGCACACTGTTAGCCTGTACCAATAGGTTGAATACCAGTAGACAACAGCAGCACTTGGTTTTTATTTGCTACTGGTCATGCTACTTCCCCTCACAAAGTATTTCAGGTTCAGGGTTTGCCCTGTGGTAAAGGTAGTGAGTGTAAGTTGCTTAAATGGCTAAAAGAAAAACCATACAAGAGGCAGCAGTAAAAGTGGATTTAAACTGCAGTGCTGTCATGAACTCCAGGAATGGCAGCGGTACCATAATATAAAAAGGGGGCAAATGTGGTCTTACGTTATCGTCAACAACTTGTAATTTATATGTGCCTTCAACATTATAAAGGATTTCAAGGTTCTGTGGAACAGAAATCAGGAATGCTTAATAGGCTATTATTGGAGGAGCGCTGACATCTGGGAGGGGGAAGTGTAGGTTGAAGGAAGTTTGGAGAGTCGTGATCATTAAGTGAAAGAATTTTAAAAATCAAGATGTTTCTTGACTGGGAGCCAATTAGCAAAAGGCACATGTTGAGAGTATATATTTTCTTTAAAACTTTAAAGCAATGTAGCCATGTAAAACGGCTGACTCCCGATTAGAATGGGCAAACCCCAATTTAAAATGGCGAACGGAAGAGGCTGATGGGAAAATCAGTCAACAGGACTCAAACAGACAGCTGCAGGTAAAACAGTGTATTCGCCTCTGGAGAAGCCAGACCAAACCGATACCTGCAGCCATCAACATCACAACACCCCACCCATCTGCATATTAATCAGCCATCCCCGGGAACAATTGCTACAAATTAGTAACACAAAGCCGACCCAGACCTTTCGGCACCAGCAGGAGCTGACACAAAGAAAGGTAAACAACCAGCCCTCGATCAAGGAATCGCTCCAGTATTGGAGAATATCGAACCAAGTGATTGGGACCAAGTCCAATCACTTGGAACCAGGTACAAGGTCCGCCCCGAGAGGCGGGAAGCCCCTGGGGACTATAAGAATAGGGGCCAAGTTCAAATCGCCCTCTCCTCCTCTCCGCACCCTTCGAGACCCTTGCTGAAAGAGAACGCAAGTTTTACTCCAACGATCGTTACCAGATAGACACTCCTGACTATCGACCTGTACCAGCTTTTGAATCCCGCAGGCTCAGAACCCATTCGAAATGCAATTCGTTTCCCTGACCTGGTGGGCCATTTCCAAAGTTAAGTATTGGCCTGTTAGCGGTAGGAGGTAGTTTAGAAGTAGAATTAATGTACAAGTATTAATTGCTGTATATAATAAATGAGCGTTGATTTAACTGTTACTAAGCGGTGTGTTGGATTATTAATCATTACTCGGACTTGAACCACATGGCGGTATCAGAAAGATACCTGGCGACTCAAGAACAAAGGTGACAGAATTAGAGCAAATAAACTAAGGCTAAAACGAGCAACATTTTGGCGACATCCTGACGGGACCCGATCTAGAAGTGGAAAACCACTCCGGGAGAACAAGAAATTTTGAATTAGAATCCAATTGGAAACAGAAAACCACAAGTGTTCAAGCGGTTCTGATTAATAGTCATAATTCTGAAGTGTGTGTCTGCATGCGTAACTAACAGGGCTAGAAGGTAAAACTGATAGATTTTTGTTGCATCAAAACTGTCGGAAGTCTGTATTATCGGAAATTAGCGCAAGCCGTACCCGCATCTGCGACACCGCCTTTGCCCCCTGTTCCAAATTTAAACGAAGCAAGCGGAAAGGAAAGATGGCCATGCAGGCAATGCAGCGCCTCATGAACCCGGAGGAATTTGCGGTCGCAGCGACCAGCAGCAGTAGAGTGGGACAGTGTCCCATTTGGGAAGAGGAAATCCGGAAATATCACAAGGGCAAAGGATGGCCCCTGTGGAATGATTTCTGCATAATAACGAATCAGGTCCCGGAAGTATAGGGCATACTTGGTGGGAGAACATGAGTGAGATACATAAAAAGAGCTTAGCGAAAGCTCGCAAGCCGATGGCAATAGTGTCCTGTTTGGCACAATTGCGAGGCACAGAGGAGGTCGTCAAGACGCTCCGCAAAGAAGTAGAGGTCATACATCGGATGAGTAAAGTCGATGTGAGCGAAGTTGAGAAAGAGAATTTAGAGTTAAGGAGGAAATTGGCAGCAAAGGATGAAGAGGTGGCTGACGCCAAACGGGGTCACCAGTCTTGTCTGGCGCATTTAAGCAGTTTCCAATCCCAGTATGAAAAGGCCTATCAGGACACGTAGCGTGCAGTCCTGGTAAGGAAAGAAACAGAAAAGCAGGTGGAGACGCTACAGAAACAATGTAGTGATCTCAAGGCAGCCTTGAGAGCGCTCCACGCTGCCACCACAGAACAAAGACAGAGCACAATAGATCATACAAAGTGCCGGAAGCAGATTGCAGACCTGCAGTCACTGCTTTCTGTTCAGAAAGGATTTCAGGAAACCTTTGGGGAAAAGTTAGACCAGGAAGACGGCCCTGATTGGGAAGAGTTACAAGAAACAGCGCAGAGATATGTTCAGGGAACATGTGCGCAGGGAAAGCCCCAAAGGAGAAAAGCACCCCAACCCCCCACACAGCAGGTAGTTCAGGCTCCAATGAACCCTGTAACCACCCACCACACAGCCCTGGTAGACGATACGGAATATCTATATTCCACCCCCTTAACAGTGACCCAATTACGGGACGCGTGCGAGAAGATCACACCGTTCCTCCCCAGCTCAGACCCCCACCATTTCTTTGCCACAGTTAGACGTCAGGCGCACATATACGTCCTGGATGAGCGAGAGCATGTAAAGCTCATGCTTTTAAGTTTAGACCCGTCGGTAGCAGCAGCCCTTCCCGACCCACAGAACGTAGGAGGAGGCACCCTTGCAGAAATGCATACCGCGATCCTGGATGCGATCGGGTATAACCGGGGCGACCCCGTAGATGGCCTAAATAAATGTAGGCAGAAGAAATCTGAGCACCCCACAGCGTTCGCAGGACGCCTGTGGATTCACTTCGCAGCTGTTTTTGGAGAAGTAGACCGTGCCCATTTATCCCCAGCCAACATGGCCAAATGGACCCGCACCCTTATCTCCCATGCCACAGTTGCAGGACAGAATGCCTGTATTAGTTATGATCCCTCAGAGGAGGCCCATAACGAGAAGTGGGTAGTTAAAAGATTGTCCCGCGTTTGGGAGCAATCTGTTCAGAGTAAACCCACAGCTAAAAACACGGAAGAAAAGCAAGCCGCCGCAGACATGCAGGCAGTAAAAGCAACCCATCACCACCCCGCCTGGGTAAATGAGGGAAAGGAGGGAAAGAACAGCCCCCCACCAAGTCACAAGAATGTTACAACTGCGAACAGTTGGGACACTTCGCAAAAGAGTGCAATACCCCTAAAAAGCCACAGAGAGCCCAACAGACAGACACACTGATTAAGAAAAAGACAGAGCCCATCCATAGCGTTAGCGCCCATTCGGATCAGACTGACTTGACCGAAACAGATTGACGGTGTACGGGTTCCCCCAGTTGGGTCTGCAACACACTCTGGGATAGGTCAGGACGACCCGTAGTCGCAGCGAAAATTCGGGGACAGCCTATCGAGTTTCTTTGGGGCACAGGAGGGTCCCGCACCGCCATAAATTCCTCCACCCTATTTCAAAAAGACACGTGGCCCACTACAGCCACTATCACCCTCAGCGGCTTTACAGGCCACTCACAGCAGGGACACATCACAGCCCCTGTACCCATTCAAATCGGAACCATCGCCACCAAACACCCCATAGTTTTAGTAGACCTGTCCCACACAGCAGAACACATTCTGGGAATTGACTTCATGAATTCCCATAATCTTTCATTCGATCCAGTCAACCAGTGTGTCTGGAAGATGGCAAAATCCGTAAGAGCCCCCACAACGCTCAACATAGGGGAATACATGAACAAAATTAGCACCGTAGGCGAATTTTGGTTCAACCCTACCACGCTTAGTACAGACAAGCAGGTTAGGGCAGTCCTGCTAAAGAACAGGGCAGCATTCGCGACCCACAAGCACGACTGTGGACGGATGACTGGCTCCGTACAAGTAACAGGACCTGACCCTAGACCCCAGAACCAGTACGGATTTCCCCTAGAGGCAGAGGGAAAAATCCTAAAAGTTATAGAAAGCTTATTAGAGCAGGGCGTACTTAGATCAGTAGCCTCCACTAATAATGCCCCGATTTGGCCAGTGAGAAAGCCCGATGGATCATGGCGACTGACCATCGATTACCAGGAACTCAACAAAGTCACCCCCACAGCAGCCCCCACCGTAGCAACAAGTCCCGAGACCATGCTCAAACAGGGACTCAATTCCCGCTACTTCACGGTTTTGGACATCAGTAATGGATTCTGGTCCATTCCATTGGCAAAGGCGTGCCAGTACAAATTTGCCTTCACCTTTAAAGCACAGCAGTACACGTGGACATGCTGCCACAAGGCTTCCACAACTCCCCCTCCATTTTCCAACGACAGCTGGCAAATGGATTAGCAAAATTTTCTCGCCCCAAATGTCTGGTACAGTATGTAGACGACCTACTACTGCAGACAGACACTCAGGAAGAGCACATTGAGCTTCTGCTCGAACTCCTGGAATTGTTACATTCAATTGGTTGTAAAGTCAATCCCAAAAAGGCCCAGATTTTGGAAGAAAAAGTGGTATATTTGGGAACAATTATCACGCACGGTAAACGCGAGATTGAGCATAAAAGAATTGACTCGATCGCTAAATTGCCCCTGACCCAGAACGTTTCAGCCCTCCGGTCGTTTTTAGGACTGGTTGGCTACTGCCGAAACCACATTGACGGTTTCGCCAGCAAGGCAGCACCCCTCTCAGACCTCCTAAAGAAAGGAGCCCCCTGGGAATGGCTTCTGCAGCATACGGATGCTGTGGACTCTTTAAAACAGGCACTCATAGCAGCCCCCGCACTACAAGTTCCAGACCCGCTTTCCCCTTACGCCATAGAGGTAGCGACCACAGACCGCACCCTTTCAGCCGTGCTCCTCCAGGAACGGCACGACCAGTTAAGACCCGTGGCTTGCGCCTCCCGAATTTTAGATGCTGTGGAGCAGGGATTTTCAGCCTGTGAGAGGCACCTGCTCGCAGTTTTCTGGGCAGTCCAGTACTTTTCATACATTACCGGACTGAACCCCATCACCATTCTGACCGAACACTCCCCCACCCAACTTTTACTGGACGGACGACTCGAGGACGGTACCGTCAGTCAAATCAGAGCAGTCAGATGGACCCTTCTCTTGCAGGGACGGGACATCACAGCAAAACGGACAAAGACACACACCTACTTAGCCGACAATTTACAGTACCCCGGAGCCCCCCATGAATGTGAGATCATCTCTCCACACCATAACACAGGCCCCTTTATAGCTAAAACACCCCCCAGAAAGATAGGAAATTCACTCCAGAGCCCCCCGCACACGGACACGTGTGAACCCATTAAGATTTATGTGGATGGATCTTCCACAGTCTTAGATGGGCAGCGCATAACAGGTTGCGGGATTTATGTCGAGGACGCGCACTCGAGGAAATAGCGTTAAAACTACCCGGACACGTAGGCGTGCAGGCGGTAGAGCTTGCGGCCATCGCATACATAGTACAACACCCAGATTCCTTCCCAAGCCCAGCAGACATATACTCGGACAGCCTCTATGTCTGTAACAGCCTTACAGAATTTCTGCCCCTGTGGGAAGCAAGAGGATTTGTTTCTGCAGATGGGAAACCCCTCCCCTCAGCCCCATTACTCCGCCATATTTTAGTGAAAGCCCAGAACAGGACTTTTGGGATCATAAAAGTCCGCAGCCACCATCGTTCCTCCCCCCCTGGAAATGTAAAAGCCGACGCACTGGCTAAGGCAGGTTCCAGACATGGGTATTTTTGGAAACCCCCCGAAAGCGCGCCAGTGAGTGCGCCAGTGAGTGCAGTTCAGGTCACACAGACTAGAATAGAGGATCTAGTAGAGGCCCAGAAGCAGGACAGCAATCTCGCGGAGATTGTGAAAGGAAAGTTTCCAGCGTCCTACGAGAGGTTCAGAAATACACTGACCACACATGACTGTATGGTGTTAAAGGACACCCTTTATGTAGTTCCTGAACAGGACAGGAACCAATGATTTGTTTGTTCCATGATGGTCATGGACATCAGTGAATCGATCCCACTACAGCCCATCTCAAACAGCTTTGTTGGTGGCCAAATCTCAAGGAAGATGCAAGCCATTACATTGAAAGTTGCCTTATCTGTGAACAGAATAACCCCGACAGATATGCCAAAAAGGCCCAACTCAGCCACACCCGACCCGTTAACGGCCCCTGGACTAACCTCCAGATTGATTTTATAGGTCCATTGCCCCCTTGCAGGAATGGCTATAAATATGTACTTGTGGTCATAGACACATTTAGAAAATGGGTGGAAGCATTTCCAGCCCGCACAAACACTGCAAAAACTACAGCCATGATTCTAACCCACCACATCTTTACAAGATGGGGACTCCCCCACAGCATTGAATCGGACCAAGGTTCCCATTTTACAGGACGTGTCATGCAGAGCGTCCTCACGATATTTGGCATCACCCAAAAATTCCACATTGCGTACCACCCACAGTCGAGTGGTATCGTGGAGCGCATGATTCGGACCCTAAAAACCACCCTCAGAAAAATGGTCCAGCAGAACAACACCACTTGGGACTCAGTCCTCCCTTTTGTGCTGATGTTTTTGTGTAACACTGTTTCCACCTCCACAGGTTACACCCCACACACTCTCATGACCGGACGCCCCATGAAAGGGACAGAATACTTGTTAGGTTTAGACCTGACCAGCCCTGAAGTAACGGCCCTTACCCACGAGAAAGCCGTGGAGCAATTAGTTGCAAATGTAAAAACGGCTCAGTTAGCAGCCGCAGTAAAATGGGGCACCAAAAAGAATCAGAGCAAGGCTTGTTTCGATAAGACAGTGCATGCAACGGAGTACGATATCGGCCAGCAAGTGATGCTGTCTGTATATAACCCCAGCACATTCCTGTCACCAAAATACTCGGGTCCATATTCCATTGCGGATAAAGTAAGCCCATCTGTTTACAAAATAAAGTACCCCAATGGGAAGACTGCGTGGTTTCATAGTAACCAGTTGAAGGTTTATGGAGCACAGTCGAACCACGCACACCAAGTCATGCTTGACGCAGCAGACCACACCCCGCCCACAGCCAACGTAACCCTACCAACCCCCACCACGTCCAGCCCAGCCACGGACTCAACCTCGACTCCACCCCCGAAATATACACTCCGCCCCGGAACGCCCACAGATTGCAGCAGCAGAGACAGCGACTGTGACTCGGACGATAGCCACAGTACGCCTCCCTACTATCCCCATGCAACCGGACCCACACCCAGCGGCTCAGACCACGATCCAAGTGATCCCTTCCTGATCACTTTTCTAAATAAACCCCACCACCGAACCACACTGACGACCCCGACTTTGTCCCCACACAACTCGACACAAATTATTGGCACCGCGACAACTCCTACAGACTCGTCCGCAACGACGCGAGCAACCCCAACTCACACCAAGCAGCCCTGTCAGCCCTAATCCACTCCAGAGTTTGGCACCCGGGATAAGGTGACGACCTCGGGTCTGACTCCCAAACCGCCAGCTCCTTTGCGACCCTGTTCGCAACCGAGAATGGAGGTGTCCACATGATGTTTTAAAGGAAACGCTTGGGAAAAGTGTTGTCCTTCCTGATGGAACCTGCAGAATGTTTTATGTTGTTAGTAAGTTTGTTTAATGTTGTTTGTCCGACAGGAGAATTTTTCCACACGCTTGTTCAGCGGAACTAGCTTATCTGCAGATACCTGGTCAACAGACCACACGCTTGTTCAGAGGAACTAGCTTTTCAGCTGATACTTGTTCGGGTATCAGACGCCCGATCGTAACTGCCCTTCTGGTTCAAGGGATAGAACCACTACCGCTAGGCAGTGGAGAAACGGCATGAGACCCGCCCTGCCTGAGGACCCCCCCGCTGGTCAATCATGCTCGGGTAGGGGAGATACAGCATTGGTAGCAGTCCTACCCGGGGACTCCATCCACCTCTTACCCGTCGCGGCCCATACGCACCTCATTTGGCATTTTTCATTTCAAAAAGTTGTTTGTTTGTTTCGGGAACCTTTAGGTTGCTGCCATCTGCTATTTACATCCTGGAACATTTGGATGGTAAGTCAGCACTGGTCCGTCATTGGGAAGTGTGCCGTGTCCTAAAATTTGTTTTTGAAAAAAAATGAGGGATCACACATAGTGACCAATTATAAGGGAATAATTGGCCCCAAAGGACAGACACACTAGCATACCGGATATTAAACAAAGATAGTTACAGATACTATGCTTGTTTCTACAGAACTCCAGAAGCTCCAGGACCGGAGAAAATAAAGAGAACACAAAGAAAGAAAAGAAAAGAGGACTTCCTTCATCGTGATCAACATTTTATTTTTGGACACTTGGTTGCGCGTGACCGCGAACCCCATGACTTCAAACCTCCCAGCCGTTAATGTTTCACTGCCCCGCAGTACCCAGAGCCCAGTCACCAGTGACACTGCATCTTCCTGGTGTGCCAGGTTCATAACCTGGTACTCCCTGTCCTACGTGAGCGAAGCACTGTTAGCGTTGGCGGTACTCTGCTGTGTAGTGCAGACTATGCGCCTACGTAAATGGAGAAGGAGAGCCTACCGCGCTCGAACCCCGGTATATAGGATCAGATCCCCTATATTCGGTTACGACCAGACCCCCGACCCCCGCGATCTATAATAAAATAATAAAGTGCATTCACCTGCGTTTATTGATGTTGTTGTAAATAAAGAAATGTACAAAAACTGTTTCAGGAGTTAAAAAAATTGGATGATCCTGAGCTTGACTGCCAAGCCAGGAAAGATTATATGAAATGTTGTGATTTTTGTTGTATGATTAGGGAAGATAGAATAATGGAATGTTTAGCAAGGGTAGGATATTAAGGATAAATTAAAGGTTCCAAGTTTGTTGTTTTGTAATGCATGTCCCTGTCTGACATAGCGCCCTTAGAATTGTTAGTTAACATTTTTTGTGCATAGCTATGGTCAGTGCAGAGGCCATGTAGGAGGTGTCCCCCCCAGTCAGGGAATGGAAAGTAACAAATTGATGTGATCCTTCACGCTTCGCGTTAGGATCACAAGGAGGGGGTGTAGCCATGTAAAATGGCTGACTCCCGATTAGAATGGCCAAACCCTGATTTTAAAATGGTGAAGGGAAGAGGCTGATGGGAAAATCAGCCAACAGGACTCAAACAGACAGCTGCAGGTAAAACAGTGTATTCGCCTCTGGAGAAGCCAGACCAAACCGATACCTGCAGCCATCAACATCACAACACCCCACCCATCTGCATATTAATCAGCCATCCCCGGGAACAATTGCTACAAATTAGTAACACAAAGCCGACCCAGACCTTTCGGCACCAGCAGGAGCTGACACAAAGAAAGGTAAACAACCAGCCCTCGATCAAGGAATCGCTCCAGTATTGGAGAATATCGAACCAAGTGATTGGGACCAGGTCCAATCACTTGGAACCAGGTACAAGGTCCGCCCCAAGAGGCGGGAAGTCCCTGGGGACTATAAGAATAGGGGCCAAGTTCAAATCGCCCTCTCCTCCTCTCCGCACCCTTCGAGACCCTTGCTGAAAGAGAACGTAAGTTTTACTCCAACGATCGCTACCAGATAGACACTCCTGACTATCGACCTGTACCAGCTTTTGAATCCCGTAGGCTCAGAACCCATTCGAAAGGCCATTCGTTTCCCTGGCCTGGTGGGCCATTTTCAAAGTTAAGTATTGGCCTGTTAGTGGTAGGAAGTAGTTTAGAAGTAGAATTAATCTATAAGTATTAATTGCTGTATATAATAAATGAGCGTTGATTTAACTTTTACCAAGCGGTGTGTTGGATTATTAATCATTACTCGGACTTGAACCACGTGGCGGTATCAGAAAGATACCTGGCGACTCAAGAGCAAAGGTGACAGAATTAGAGCAAATAAACTAAGGCTAAAACGAGCAACAGCACCCAATTCTTTTTGTACCCAATTAAGGGGCAATTTAGCGTGGCCGATTCATCTACCCGGAACATCTTTGTGGTGGTGAGACCCACACAGACACGGGGAGAATGTGCAAATTCTACATGGACAGTAACTCGGGGCCGGGACCGAACCCAGGTCCTCGACGCTATGAGGCAGCAGTGCTAACCACTGCACCACCATGCCGTCCAACACATGTTGAGCGTAACGACATGACTCAAGTTCCATCACTGATGGAACATTTCAACCATGGGCTGGAGAAGAACTCAGTGGTCGTGGTCCACATTACGTAGAACTGGAAAAAGGTTTAACTTTGAGAATATAAGCTTTAATTAAAAAATAGAACCCTGGCCGGGTACCCGGTGGAATTATACAAAAAATTCTCGGAGATACTAGGGCCGTTGTTGGTCAAGGTTTTTAATGAAGCGAGGGATAGAGGGGTGCTGCCCCCCATGATATCACAGGCCACCATTTCGTTAATATTGAAGCGGGACAAGAACCCGGAGCTATGTGGATCTTATAGGCCGATCTCACTGCTTAATGTGGGCTCTAAGCTGCTGGCCAAAGTTTTGGCCTCCAGGATTGAAGACTGTGTGCCGGATGTGATTATGGAGGATCAAACCGGATTTGTCAAGGGTAGGCAGTTGGTGGCCAATATAAGAAGGCTTCTCAACGTGATTATGATGCCCCCGGAGAGCAGGGAGGTTGAGGTAGCTGTGGTCATGGATGCGGAGAAGGCGTTCGACCGGGTGGAGTGGGACTATCTATGGGAGGTGCTGGGATGATTTAGGTTCAGTAGGGGCTTTATCGACTGGGTTAGGCTGCTGTACCAGGCCGTGGAGGCTAGTGTAAGGACGAATAGGACGACCTCGGACTATTTTAGGCTGCACCGGGGGACAAGACAGGAATGTCCCCACTGCTGTTTGCAATAGCTATGGAGCTGCTGGCAATTGCTCTGAGAGCTTCAAGGGGTTGGAAGGGGCTGGTTAGGGGGGGGGGGGGGGGGGGGCGGGGGGGGCGGTGGAACATAGGGCCTCGCTGTACGCGGACGACCTGCTCTTATATGTAACAGATCCACGGGCAGGGATGAGGGAGATCATGGCGATTTTGGGGGAATTTGGCTGGTTTTCGGGATACAAACCGAATATGACAGAGCGAGATGTTTGTAGTCCATACCAAACTCCTACTCTCACTTTCTCTCCTCAATCGGCACTTTCCCCGTGTCCACCTGCCATCCATAAATGTCTGCAATTCTCCCATCCCCCGACTCTTCTGGCAAGAGCAACCTATCAAGCAAGTTGTGATCTGGCAGTCCAAGGGAACAGGGGCGCGTTCCACACAAAATATCGCAACTGTTGATATCTAAACTACTACCCCCCACCCAGACGTCCCGCAAACCAAAATGCCGCTTCAACTAGCTCCAGATCCTTAAGGAAGATGCCACGACGTATGCTTCCCTGAACAAATGGAAGTAGGGCTGTAGCCAAAGCCCTCAAGCTAACCCCCGCTAAACAGCACCTCCTCCACCTATACCCACTCCGCCTCTTCCACTCCTCACCACTGCCGAACCTTTTCTGCATTCGCCGCCCAATAGGAATACAAAAGATTAGGGAGCCCCAGCCCCCAGCTGCCGCTTCCTTTGTATAAACACCCGCCGAATCCACCAGCCCACAGGGAACCCAAAATGATTTTGGGGGGGGGGGGGGGGGGGTGGCGGCACGGTGGCGCAGCGGTCAGTACTTGCTTCCTCACACCGCTGAGGACCCAGGTTCGATCCCGGCCCCGGGTCACCGTCAGTGTGGGGTTTGCACAATTTCCCCGTGTCTGCATGGGTCTCACCCCGCATAACACAACCTCTTCCAGGAGAGAAATGTGGGCCCAGAGAAATGTGGGCCCAAATCCAAAGCTACCCCAACACCTCCAGCAAATACCTCCACTCTACCCTATCGAAAGACTTCTCCATATCAACTTTCTCCGTATCCACAGTGTTATGGGTCATGGTTTAGAGAATCCCAAAGTGTATCATGGGAGTTCACCTGACCCACAACTTTTAATAGATTGTAGTATGGGGAGCACATGGCTCACTCTACAGGTATGGTACAACAGAATTGGAAAAGTATTTTTTAAAGCAAACAATGTTTATTCTATGAACTCAAGTTAACATTTTTAAAACAAAGTGAATATCTTAGCAACCATTAATTCAAAGATAACCCCCAAAGAATACAACACTAAGTTGTATGCTGTATATACACCTGTATGCTGTCCTTTTAACACCCAGAAGACTTAACAAACCTCTAAACAGAAGCACATCAGGGTTTACATTCAATACTGAAAACATTTATAATTCTGAATTCACCAAATGATTAAGAGATAGTCCTTCATGGCAGAGAGCTCAACAGTACAGCTGCTTTGGCTGACTTCAGCTGCAATACACTGAAAAACAAAACAAAAAGACAGACACACCCAAGCTTTTCTCAAAGTGAATCTAAAAAGCAGAACCAGAGCTCAGCTCCACCCACACTCTGACATCACTGCAGTAACATGAGCAGCCAAACATTTCTTCAAGCTACATTCTCATGACAACAGTCACCGCAACCTCTGGCACCCTGCCCTTAGTTGGCATAACAACATTTAATAGACGTCTGATATTACGAGACAGCTGCCTGCCCTTCACGAAACCTGTCTGATCCTCTGGCACCACGTCTGGAACACACCTCTCAAGCTGTGATGCTCCTGCCTTAGCTAGAACTTTCACATCTATATTTAATAAGGAGATGGGCCCATACGATCCACACTGTACTAGGTCCTTTTCTTTGTGGGGATTTACAAGATAAACGTCGGAGCCAGCATGGCCGGTGTCATAATATCCACTCATGTATATAATGAGATGCAGACAGGCAGTGATTGACACACAGGATAACCAATGAACACACATGACACATAACAACCAATCACAAGACAGGACACCACCACTATAAAACACACAGGGCTTTAAGACTCTCCCTCTCTCTACAGGACACAGCTACTGAAACAGTTGACCCTCTCCGTCGCCATCGAAACGTCCGTTGAACCATGAGCATGTCAAAAATCGCTACTCCTTGCATCAGGGCGGCAGAAACTGCAAAACTGGCCTCCCACGAGGCAGAAAGAGGTGCAGGCCATGGCGAAAATGCAAGGCCTGAGCATCGAGGAGAATGGCCGCTTTGCGCGCTTTTCTCGGGTCCCCATGCATGCGCGCCATGACCGGGTGGACGATGAGGCCGAAGACCCTGAAGCGCATGCGCGAACGTCGGCCGACCGCATGCGCTGCGCATGCGCGATGGCACACAGGAACGTGCCGACGTCAGCGTCATAACGTGTCCGAATTGTGGCTCCGCCCATTTAAAGCGGCAATGTCCAGCCAAAGGCAGGCGATGTCTACAGTGTGGAAAGCCTGGCCACTTCACGGCTTTCTGCAGGTCTGCTCCACCGAACAACAGCCAGCAATCCCAGCTGCAGCGCAGATGTGTCCGCTGCATACAACAAGGCATGCAGGATTCTGATCCAGACAGCCCAACGGACCCCGATGCTGACTGCCTCGGGTCTCCATATCGGATGGGCATCATCACCAACCGCGAGTGGGTCTCTACCATGCCTGCCAACCGCCTTTCCATCCTCAGTGTGGATCCTGACGACGAGTGGGTGCCATCATCACGGTCAACCAGTCTCGCATCCGATTGAAATTGGACACTGGCACGTCTGCGAACCTCGTATCACAGTCATAGAATGTATCATAGAATTTACAGTGCAGGAGGAGGCTATTTGGTCCATCGAGTCTGCACCGGCTCTTGGAAAGAGCACCCCACCCAAGCTACCTTTTTCCTCCAAGAGGCTATCTTACACCTACCTCTTTGACCAAATTTTGGGTCATTTACCCTAAGTGACTAGTTGTTAAATTTGGACATTAAATGCAAGATTTAATTTCTTGGTCCTGATCGCCCTTTCCCCTCCTCTTCTGAGAAAATACGTCCTCTTGCCGGTCAGAATCTTCCCACTTTCAATATTTACCCTTATTAAGCTAACTATTTGCACATTTCTGGTGGTGTCTCACTTTATTAATTTATTCTCAACACCGCCCCCCCCCCCCCCCCCCCCCCCCCCCTGTCCACTGTAGGAATTCAGAGGGGACTATTCTTCAGCAGAGATGTTGGAGCTCCAGTGGAGATTAGTGCTGCAGAAGTGTCCCTCTATGGACCATGGTGCAGGTTAAAGAAAGGCCTCCAACCACTGACCACTGAGAAGCTGCTACTGCTTACCTGGCAGTCTCTCCACACTGCAGGAATCCAATCTAATGCAGGTAAAATGTTGTTGGGGGCATAAAGTGGCCTGTAATAGGCTATTTTAATCAAATGCTTGGCCATTTGCCCCTGGTCAGAAGACAGTCACATTGTTGTCATTCCCACCTCTGGGAATAGTCCGGAGGTTCCACTCCACATGCCCTTCCACTCAATGTTATAGGCTCCCCGTCCGACTGGAAAAAGTCAGCTCATTATTCATCCACTATTTACTGTCTTGCAAGCAGTCTGTTCAACATATCTCCAACTTGTGAAAATAAAAATAAAATTGATACAAAACATTTATTTAACTTGAAGAATAGTAGTGATCGTTCCAAAACTGAAAGAAGGTATAAAACTGCTGAATTATTTATCTTGCTTTGTATCACAGAATTAATGATTAAACATGCTGTGGGCAAAAGATTAGCAGCTTTTCTGTTTATGTATCAGACACAATACAGATAATGACCCAGCAAGAATGATATTGGTCAGGAAATCTATGCACTTATCAATATTCATCTATCAACAATGTCACGGTGGTCTTTTTTCTAAATATGACCAAGCTGTTGATTGGGTCTGTACAAACACAAACACAATGGGCGGATTCTCCACTCCCGCGCCGAAGTGGCCGTGCCATCGTGAACGCCGTTGAGGTTCACGGCGGCGCGAAACGGCCCCGGTCCCGACCGATTCATGCCCCGACAATGGGCCAGGTTCGGGGGCCGCGTCATCTACACGCGCCAGGCTTGTCGCCCGCGTAACAGTGGCGCCGCATAGATGACACAGCCGGCGCCGCATAACTGGCATCATCCGCGCATGCGTGGTTGCCGTCCTCTCTAAGTCCGCCCCCGCAGAAGATGGCGGACGGATCTTGCGGGCCACGGAAGGAAGGAGGTCCTCCTTCAGAGAGGACGGCCCGACGATCGGTGGGCACCGATCGCGGGTCACCCCACATTTCAGGTAAAGCCCGGTGCAGGATCCCCCCTCGCCCCCCCCGCAGGCCGCCCCCCCAGCGTTCACGCACCGCTCACGACTGCAGCGACCAGGTGTGGACGGCGCCGGGGGAACCCACCGTTTTGGCCTGGCCACTCGGCCCATCCGGGCCTCAGAATAGCGGGGATGCCGGAGAATCGCCATTTTCGGTGTCTCCGCCGATTCTCCGGCCTGCGAAACTCGACAGGGCCATTCCCGCCGCTTGGGAGAATCGCGGGAGGGCGCCGGACCGCGTCCTGGGGAATTTTGGCGCCCTGCTGATTCTCCCAGCCGGCGTGGGAGTGGAGAGTCACGCCCAATTACTTCTGGTTTTGAATTGCTTACGGTGAACAAGCCGGATATGCAGGACCATGGAGAAATCAACTATAGCAGTCACTACTTTTATTCAACCCCCACCTCAGTCCTCCATTCAATTTCCTTCCCAAACCAAATTCCTATCTCAAAGAAAGAACGGTCGGGAGCACAGTTTCATGGATCTAGTACTTTGCTCAAATGGCCACACCTCATGGTTGACCCTTGACAGCAAGTGCTGTCCAGTTATATGGCTCGGTGGGTGGTCTGATGCTATCTTATCCTAAAATAGTTTCAAATTTTATTCCTAGTTTAGGGTTACAAAGTCAATGTGCAGAGTGGACAGGGAAGCTCTTAACCATCTCCTTTCTTGCCCCAACAAAACAACTCAAATTGAATTCCAATTTCATGGTCCCCACAAAAGGGACATATTAGATCCAAGCTGACACAACTGGCATTTCACGTGATCTCACGCCTGATCTTGCGCTTCCTATTATTAACACTTTTCAATAGAGGTCATTTGACAGTAATAAGGTGCAAGAATCCTGGCCCAGAGCCAATAAGCTGCAATGTTTTCCATTGATTCAAAACATATATCCTCATTCCGAATTGAGAGAATGAGACCATTCTCTGGCACTTCCTTTTCAGTTGTGGATCAGTTGGTGACACACCCCTAGGTCAGAAGACTGTGGGTTCAAGTTCTACTCCAGAGCACAAGACCAAAATCAAAGCGGACACTCCCAGTGCAATACTGAGGAAATGCTGCACCAGTGGAGGTGCTGTCTTTAAGATCCACCTGATGAGCCAATATCATTATTTTCAATCAGTGCCAGCTCTGGGGGGTGGGGGCGAGGCAGGTTCTTCCAGTGACCTGGCCAATATTTTCTCCCTCAGTCACCATCAGATAATGGTTTTTTCTGCTGTTTGTAGGAGTTTGCAATATGCAAATGAGCTGTCTCATTCCTACATTACAACAGTTAATACATTTCAAAAAGGTACTTAATTCAGTAGAATGCACTTCGAGTCATCTGATGGTCATGAAAGACGCCACGGACTTCCGGGTGCGGCTATGCAGAGCTAGGTCGCATATTCGGTAGCTCCCGCTTGGAACGGACTTTTGGGCTCTTTACAGGGCCTCCACGGCATTTGATTGACATTTCCCGGTGTGGAAGACGACTGCAACATTCCCCTGACAGTGTCCCCCAGGAATGGTATGTCTCTTGGTTACCAGACCCAGCAGAAACAGTAAAAGATTTGGCTGTAACTGCAGGGGAGAGAGGGCCTCTTAGAGCATGCAGGTGGGTTGTAGCCACCTAAAATGGCTGATTCCCTATTAATTTGGCCAAAACCCGTATTTAAAAATGGCTAACCGAAAAGGCTGATGGGAAAAGCAGCCAACAGGACACAAACGGACAGCTGCAGACAGAATAGCGTATTCGGCTCTGGGGAAGTCGGGCCCAGATCGATACTCGACCATTAGCAGCACATCAACCCAGACATCTGCAGTTTAATCGGCTATCCCCGGGAACAATTGCAATATATTAGGAATTGAATGCCGGGCCAGACCTGTCGGCGCCTGCAGTGGCCGAAACAAAGACAGGTGAACGACCACCTGTCGTTCCACCGATCGAGGAATCGCCCCGTTATTGGACATATCGAACCCAGTGATTGGGAACAAGTCCAATCACTTGGGACTCAGGGTCAAGGAGGCCGCCCTGAGAGGCGGGAAGCCCCGGGACCCTATAAAGTGAGGGGCCAAGTTCAGATCGCTCTCTCTCTCCACTCTTCTCCTGCTCGAGACCTTCGCAAGAACATCCACCAGAAACAGTAAGTTTGACTCCAGCGATCGCTACCCGATAAAGACTCCTAGCAATCGACCCGTATCAGCCTTTTTGAATCCCGCGGGCCAGATCCGATTCGATAAGCCATTCGTTTCCTGACCTGGTGGACCCTTCTAAAGTTAAGTATTGGCCAGTAGTGGTAGGTTTCCATATAGATAGCAGGATTATTGTATAAGCATTACCTGTTGTATATAATAAATGACCGTTGATTTCAATCACTAAGCGGTGTGCTGACTTATTAATCATAACTCGAGCTTGAAACACGTGGCGGTATCAGAAAGATACACCTGGCGACTCGTGAGCAAAGGTGACATAATCAGAGCTAATAAACTAAGGCTAAAAAGAGCAACATGGGGAAGGGCAAGCTTAAAGCTGCAAGCTGACTTGAGGGCCTTATTAAAAGGTGAATTCTAGCAGCAGAGGGAACAACTGTGAAAAGATCTACCAAGGCCATTGAAGAAGCGGGGACGAGGCTTCCGGTGGCGGCCATGGGGGAGTAGGTCGCGCATTCGGCAGCTCCCGTCTGGAACGGACTCTCAGACCTTTTTCAGGAGTTTCCACAGACTTTTGGGGCAGATTGGTGAAGCGAACACTGCCAAAAGGATTCCCTCTCGAGACTTCCGGTTGCGACTATGCGGAGCTAAGTCGCACATTCGGCAGCTCCCGCAAAAACGGACTTTTGGGCTCTTTTTAGGGCCCCAAGGGCACTTTTTCGACGTTTCCCAGTGGGGGAAGGAGTTAATAATAGCTCCCCGTCAGTATATGGCTTGAACTAGGAGCAGGGCGACAAAAAAGGTCGTGGTGGACCAGAAGAAGGGAGGGAAGGAGGACAAAATGGCGGCGGGCGGAGACCAGGCAGCGTGGAGGCAGTGGGCAGAGGAGCAACAGGAGAGTATCCAGCGCTGCCTCAGAGAGATTAAAACGGACCTGCTAGAGCCGATGAAGGCTTCTATTGATAAGCTGCTGGAGACAGACGGCCCAGGGGGTGGCAATCAGAGAGGCTCGACAAAAGATCTCTGACAATGAGGACAAGATCTTAGG